>NW_014569585.1:0-116452 GCF_001313835.1 Polistes canadensis
CGCCTAGGTGCTTCGCCCTACTCACTCGTTGCGTGGGATACGCAACACATATTTTTATAATCTTATAAGATTCAGAAAAAGAAAAAAGAAGAAAAAGAAAAGAATAAGATTTATCTCGTCAAAATTTTATTTCATAGATCATACAAATTGCAAAATCAATGTTATTTTAAGAAGATCAAAATGTTAAATTGTTGGTGAATACAAAATTTGGACTTTTTTCGAATGTCGTTTAAAGTTTTCTAACAAATAGCAACATCTTCGATAAAACTATCGCATCCCATAAGTTAGAAAACCTTAAGAAGAATTTCTATTCGTGTAAAGTCGTGGTAAAGAATAAAAAGATCTATGAACATACAAGAAAGATACATAGGAAAACTCGTAACTCTAGTGAGAAACGTTAGTCTCGAGTCAACTTTCGCGTCGTTGCACTCGCTTGAATCCGCATAGTCAGACTGAATAACGGGCAGGAGGGGGGTAGGGGAGGGGGAGGGGGCGCGGTTATGGTGGCGGTAGTGGTTCAGAAGAAGAGGATTGTATCGAGATCCTCGCATATCGAAGACGATGGGATCACACTTCCGAAGTCATTTGGAAGTTGGAAGAAAGGATGGGGTGTGCAAGTATGGAGAGAAAGGTTTGTAGGGTCTATAAAGATACGGGGGTAGGAGAGAACGGGGGGGAGGGGGTGGGGGTAGGGTCGATTGAAAGAATGCAAACGTGCATGCGGAGGTAGATCAACGAAAAGAAAAGGAAGCGTTAGTGGGAGAAAGAAGAAACATTTGGTATATCCCAGTGACGGTGTTTTCCTCTTGGATGTAAATCGTAGTAGAAATTTCAAATGAAAGAAAAAGGAAGAAAAATGAATGGAAAGAGAGAGAGAGAGAGAGAGAGAGAGAGAGAGAGAGAAAGATAGAGATAAGAAGAGACAGTGTAGAAGTGGATGGAGGATAAAGAGAAAAAAAGAATAAAAAATGAAAAAGAGAGAAGGAGAGTTATAAAAGCAAGAGAAGAGGGATGGGTGGGGTAGATTTGGAAGGAGAAGGAAGTACTCGACTAGGAAGCATTGCTTGGTGACGCTTTTCGAGGTGGTTTCTGTCGCACGAACGAAATTGCGGCTGTTTATCTGAGCCAACCGACAGAAATTCCATTTCGTCTCGTGCCGGCATACCGACTCTTCGTGGCATGCACGCAAACCTTACACATAGACTCGAATACGTTTCTATAGTTGTATAGTGGATAAGAGAGAAAGAGAGAAAATAATATAGTTCGTTGTATGTGTTTTTGTGTGTGTGTGTGTGTGTGTGCGTGTATCTCTAGTAGTCGCGTTCGAGTCGTTGGCACTCTTATTTATTTCGTTTCATTGCATAGAACTAGCGATTCTCACACCGAACTAAATTATGTCCCCCAATATATATATATGTATATATACATATATGTGTATATGTGTAAACATATGTATGCATTTAGGTAGTTCGTTAACAATACATGAACACACATTAGATTCGAAATAGAGTTTGCATGTTACCTGTCAATAAATGCGACGTCGATTTTAAAGTGGTAACGTTTTATATCTGACATGTAATGGACACTTTTCCATGTCCTCTTTCTCTTTCTTTTTTAGCAATGGACTCAGAAGAAAAAATAACATTTTATATGTATATATATATATATGTAGATATATATATATATGAAATATTAGCGTAAAATGTGTTACCCTTTTAAATGACGCGTTCCATTTTATTATAGTTAGATCAAAATTTATAGGACGGTTATATTTCTTTTCGTAACTAACTTTTCCTGGGTTTATACGTATCAAGCGTGCGGATTTAAAAATGGATACCAGGGGTATGTTATAAAGTTGCCGCGAATATTCCTGGTCTATATTATCTTGTTGTTTTTTGCTTTGCATTTTTATATGTTTGTTTAGCTTTCTATATTTTTATTTTTTGTCTCGCTTTGTTTTGTTTTGTTTGACTTTCCACCTCGTGTATTAAGCGATCCCAGATAATTTAGATTTATGACCATCCGTAAAGATACGTTTCCATAAAGCTTGTGTTATCAGTAAGAATAAAATACCTATACGAATATATGCTATTCGTTAATATCTAGAGTATTTTTTTTCATTGGCAGATTAACTAATGAGTTTAATATTCATAATATGAATACAAAAAAATGGCTGTTTTTATTAATATTAATATTAATTGATCACATCGTGCCATTGCTTTTGCAACGTTTCTTGCAAAATCTGGAAAAAAAGTGTAAAAACCATTTTCCGAAGTATTTAAAATTCTCATGAAAAGTTGATTACTTTGAAACTTAAGGAAAAGAGAGAAGTTCACTAACTGAACATTTGTTCGTTCCTTCGTTCTCGTTCGTTCACGTTCGTTTGTTCGTTAGTTAGTCAAGTTCTTCTTTTGCCCTTTGCGTTCATTAACCGACAAGAAACTTCAAAATCCTCTACGATCTTCGTTTCCCTTTTGCACCGAAAGAAACGTATTCGCTGACTCAATCGTTACTTACCTAGTCTCGATTCTATTCTTCTTTTCCACAATAATCATAAAACGATTATTTCATTTGGTTCTATTTATCTTTCTATCTTTTGGATTACTTTCTTTCTTTTCTTCTCATCTCTTCCTTCCTATTCTTTCTTTAATTACCATTCTTCGTTTTACGTGGTGAAAATAATTATAGCATTCAAAACAAAACAGTCATGTATTGTTAAAACTTGTTGTTTTATATGGAAAATCTTTGCAAAAATAACTATTGTCCAATTCTATTCTTATATAACTCATCATTGTTAAGGATGGAAGGAAGCTACTTGTTACTCGAAACGAATTCCTCCGAGGACAAGAATATTGTTCAACGATAATTGTTTTCCACTTGATGAGTTTTTAACTAGAAATCTTTCTATTATTGTTTAACCCTTCGTTGTTCATGAATTCATTGGTCTTGAATAAAATACATTATGAGAACTCATCTCTCTCTCTTTTTCTCTCTCTCTCTCTCGTGTGAAATATTTTTCGATAAATTTTACATAGAAATGAAAAAACTTAATACACGAGAAAATTCATTATTTTATTTAAACCATGTTAACCATTTTTTTGTTTCTTTAGGTAACTTAATATTTTAAAAATTACTAAAACCATGATAAAAAAATACTTAGTATAATGTAATACTTGAAACGAACATTATTCTATTAAAATATCGCGTAACAGAATTTCACATTGACTCAGAGAATGATCGTCATCATGTTCGTGTCATATTTTCGAAAGGGAAAAAAACTTTTGACGGCTTTTTCCACTCGTCAAATTTCTAATACGGGACCATCCCTTTCCTAAGAGACATCTTGTCCATTCAGTTGTCACTTCATTATTCACCCGCATTTTTAGAAAGGAGATGACAACGAGTGTCTTCGAAAGAATCTATCCATAAAAAGAACCATCAGCAATATTCGACTGAAGTGTTCAGCTTTGATCGATTCCTTTCGTACTAGTAATATCAAAATTATCTAACCTTTCAAATTTTGTGTCTCTTGAAATGTCTCCATTAGAGGAAAAAAAAGAAAAAATATTATTTTTAAACCACAGCGCGGTGTCCCGATGTTTGATATGAAGATTCACGGATTGACATTTCAATTATATTTAAATTGAAAAATGATTATTCCCGTAATAATTATTTAACAGAGAAAATTATTACTTATTATTTTTTATGACAATATTCGTTTAGATTTCCGATACGAAAATATTGAATATTCATAGAAAAATAAATCTATTGATAGATCTGATAGACAGATTGACTTTTTAAATTTGACAAGTTATCGTGAACGTTGGGCCAAACTTAGTAACTAACTTAGAACGTAGAATATTCTATCTCGAGCAGAGTGATTAACTTAAGATGTAAAGTAATACCACTGATCCTTGAGTTGGGTCGATGCGATTACCCCTATCGTAGTAACCGGAAGGCGGCTTCGGCTCTAACCCAATTAAATCGTTGCAAGCGTAATTCGTGTAGAATAGGCATCACACCTTACAACGAGAACGGTTTAGCTAAGTGACGACATTAATTGCTACTTTGCAATATATATGTGATCGCACCACACTACTCCACATTCCTTAATAATTATCAACATAATAGAAAAAAAAAATTACCAAATAGCCGAATCGATAATAATTATTTCGATATATTTTCAAAATAAATGATCCTCTCTGTTTTTCTTTTCATCATCAAATATAATATAAAAATGAAACGATTAAGAGTAAATTAATGAAAATAAATTGTCGACACGAAACGCGCGCGTACGCGTATACCAATATTTTTTCTCATATTATTTAATAATTAATTATTTAATAAACCCACAAGAATACAGTGAAAAAGAGATATTCAATTGTTAAATTAAAATAAAAGATCCTATATGAGTCAGAATTAAAAAAATAATATTTCTTTGCATTCTAATTAATCATCATATATAAAAATGAAGATCATATCATATATAGAAATGAAGAAATTAAGAAATTAATGAAAATAAATTGCTAATTTAAGATATACACATAAACCAATATTATTTCATAATGTTGGATATCTATTAAATATCAAGAAAATATAACAACAACAAAAAGTAACTTAAGATGAAGTTATCGAAGAAGCTGGAAAAGAAGACGTTAAATCGGATAAAACGAAGTCATACTATTCGTCGTTGTTACTTTAAAAGAGAAGATCTCGTTTGTCAGCTTTTCAAATAGTATTTCTTTGTCTCGTTCGTAAAAGAGTGAGTATGATAGAAAGAGAAACAAAGAAAGAAAGAGAGAGAGAGGGAGAGAAAGATCACGTTGGTAAGCCTGCTTGCTTCCTTGCTTGCTTGCTTGCTTGCTTGCTTGCCTTTCCAGAAAAGTCCAACGTTTTTACGGAGAAGTAAAAGTGGAGCGGAAGAATGAAGTAGCCGAAGGAAGAAGAAGTAGAAGAAGAAGAAGAAGAAGAAGAAGAAGAAGAAGAAGAATAAGTTAGGTGCACCTCGGTAACGGGAGAATGCATTTACCCTGGCGAGCCGATGAAAGGTCGAGCGAACTGCCCAGTGAGAGAGTAGAAGAAAAGGGATGAGTAAAATAGAATAAAAACAGTCGGATCGAAGGGCATTAAGAAGAATTCCAAGAAAATGGCGTAAAGAATTCTCCATCGTGTATACCTATGTATATACGTGTGTGTGTGTGTGTATGTGTGCGAGCGTGAGTGTGGGTGATGTGTGGGCGTGAGTGTGGTGTATGTGTAGGTGTGGGTGTGGGTGTATTTGTGAGTGTGTGTGTGGATGGGTGAGTGGCCGGGTGGTTGTGTGTGTGTGCATTTATGCAATACGTGTGTAAACGCGTCCAAGTATATATGCGTATCACTGTCCTCGAAAAAAAAAGGAACGTTAGTTCAGGGGTCAAAAGAATGCGAAAAAAATATTACATCCTTGGATGCGAGAAAAATACTTACGCATCATTCGCCGAAAATAAGAATTTCTTTGTTCCTTTTGTTTCATTTTGTTTCTTCTCTTTTAAATTACAAAGTCGACGAGAAAGTTTTCTACGGTCGGTTAAAAATGCATTTGGTTTTTCTATTTCTTAATTTTTTTCTTTTCTTTTTCTTTTCTTTTTCTTTTCTTTCTTTTCTTTCTCTCATTTTCTTTTTTCTTTTTTCACTTTAGACAAATTAGAGGGAAGTTTGTGGTCAGAAAAAGAAGGACGGAATAGAAATACGAGAATCGTTTAGTTCTTTTTTTTTTTTTTTCTCAGTTTTGTTTCGGGGTAAATGTTGGGATGTACAGAATTTCATTCAAAAATTTAATTAATGACTATGAGAAAAGGGAATTTAATAGAACAGAAATAGAACAAATTCTCTTAGGATGTTCTTCGTGTTCTTTTACTTCGTTTTTTAGGGTGATAGTTGAATGTAATAAATGCTATGCGAAATCAGGATTTAAGCATAAAAATTAATGAGTAAGGAAGAGAAAGAGAGGGAGAGAGAGATAGAAAACTTTTTATCAGTCTAACAATAATTAAAGGAAATACAGCGAAAAGGCAAATGAAAATCGAAATAAAAGTAAATGTTACCTAGATTTTCTTCGTATATCCATACTCTCTATTTTTGAATGTAAAAAATGTCATTCGAAATCAGAATTTAGGTATAGGAATTAATGAATAAGAGAGAGAGAGAAAGAGATAGAACTTTTTGTCAGTCCAGCAATGATTAAAGGAAATACAGGAAAGAAACAAATGAAAATAGAAATACAAGTAAATGTTACCTAACTTTTTCCTCTCATGTTCTTTACTCCATTTTTGGATGTAAAAAATGTCATTCGAAATCAGAATTTACGTATATAGGAATTAATGATTAAGAGAGAGAGAGAACTTTTTATAAGTCCAACAATGATTAAAAGGAAACGTAATGTAGAATCAAAGGAAAACGTTTCCAAGGTGTTCTCTATCGTAGATCGTTACTTCATTTTTTACTGAAAAAAAGAAAAAAACAAACAGAAAAACCCGTCATTCTCTAAATCAGAACGTAGGCGTGGAGTTTGCAAAAAAAGAAAACAGAAAAAGAAGAAGCAAAAAGAAATATGGGGGACAAAGCGAATTAAAACCAAAAGAAAAAAGAAAGAAAATAAATTATCTTTCGTACTCTCTTGTTCCCTCTATCTGTAAAAAATTTTCGAATCTTAATTGCAGAGAAATGGTGTTTAATGGCGTGAAATATTGGTTAGAAAAAGATGCTGACTCTTGTCGCAACCGAGGAAGCTTTTAATCCGTTGGTTGGGAACCTGTGTGAAAAAATGCTGACCCACCGATTTCACTGCCAATCCGTTAGAGAAAACGCGCAAGAGATACCGAAAGAGAAGAAGAAGGCTCTTTTTGAAATAGTTTAACGTGAGAATAGAAGAGAATAGAAAGAAAGGAAGAATGAAAGAAAGAAGAAAAAGATGATAAAAGAGATGAAGTGACAGACAAAGATACAGATAAAATACGAGATAGAGAGAGAGAGACCGTGGAAGAAAGACAGGGTGAGAGGGAGAAGGAAAAGCGCGGGATATGCGCGTCAGGGCCGTAACTTGGGATTGGTATTTAGTGGGGCGCAGGCGTCGGAAAATAGGAAAGGAATCCCCTCAGTCTTCGAGCGAACCCGATACGCGCGGCTTCGCTTCACTTCGTTTCGTTTTCCATGTGGAGTATCGAAAAATCCATTACTCGACTACTAACTTTCTTTCTCACGCGTATCTCCCTCTCCCTCCCCACCCCACCCCCCTATACCTCATAACACAATCGTATTACGATCGATAAACTATATACTTTTTCTTATAATAATATATGTATTATTTAATACATATTTCTAATCCCTAGAAAAAAAAACAGACAAATAAAAAACATGCAAATTGTTTGTTTTAATTTCATCAATAATTATTATATGTTATTTTGTGTAGATAAAACGTTGTTTACTTTTTTTTCTTTTTCCTATTTTTCTTCTTCTTCTTCTTCTTCTTTCTAGATTTTATCTCTTCTTTTTATTTCTAATTAATTTTATTATTTATTGTTAATATTCGTTTTCTTTTTTTGTTAAGAAAAATATTATTTTCTTCTTTATCCTCTCTCTCTCTCTCTTTTGAAATCGAGAGTCTCGCTTTGTTTATTATAAATTTGTCTTACGTGTTACTATTTTCACGTGATACTACTATCTTTTTAAATTTCTGATTGTATATTGATTTGTTTATTTTTTCTTCTTTTCTTTTTTGGTAACGAAATATTTATCGTTGTTCCGTATTATAAAGTATATATTAAGAAATATTTGTCCAAGTTGTAGTAAATTTTCTCTTTCAGTATGACCTGGCCGAGCTGTACTTAGTAGCAAATATACTGTAATTAACTCTTTCGGTAATAGATTAATCATTTCGTAACGAAATACGGTTGAGTAATTTCAAGTGCGTTGGTAATATTCGCTGACGCGTGTTAAATAATTAACGTGAACTCTCTCTCTCTCTCTTTCTCTCTCCTTCCCTCCCTCCCTCTCTCTCTCTCTCTCTCTCTCTCTCTCTTTCACACACGCACTCCCACTCTATCACTTTCTCACTCGCTCGCATCTATCTATTTTAAAATATTGTAATAATAGTTTAACCAAATTAGATCGTGCTTTAATTATTATTATTATTATTATTATTATTATTACTAATATTATTATTATCATCATCATTATATGTAAAGCGTAATATAAATTAAAGCGTTTATACTTTATATTCGTCAAAATTTAAACGAAAACATCAAACGAGAAGAAACAAATTGTAATATCAACAAGAAGAACAGTAACAAGGAACAATCTTGGAAGAAATTATTGATACAATACAAAAGGAAGCACTTGTAAGAAAGGTAAGCGATCAAGTATACTCGATAAACGAGTACGTACTTAAAATATATATATATAATAAAAAATAACTTTACTTACTTGAGTCACTTTAATTCATTCTCTGAGATCTCACTTGAAACGAAAGGAAAAATGAAAAGACAAGAAAGAAAGAAAGAAAGAAAAAAAAGGAAAATAAACTTGAGAGTTAAGTTAAACCACTTTTCGTGTACTCGACACTTTTTATTATAATTCTTAAGAACGATCGATAACTTACCCTTATTGGTGTGTAATAACTCGAAGTATGGTTGGGGTAAAAAAAAAAGAAGACGAAAAGAATGAAAAAAAGGGAGAAGAAAGTTTAGCATTTAAGGGTCGAAAATTTTTCTTAGATTAATTATAGTCATTTATAATATTTTATAGATCGAAAGTTAAATTTTTGAATAGTTATCGAAAATTTTATTTCGTGTAAAAATGTATACTTACTTTTAGGTAAACATTTGATTTAATATCTTCTTTTTTTTTTGACATTTGGGGAAGTTAAATTTTATTAAAAGATAAAATTACAATTATTTATAGATTATATAGATTTATAATTTGATTGTATAATTTGAATTATATTACAAATTAATCAAAAAGTAATTTAAATCTTTCTTAGTATTAAAGTTTTCAAAATATTGCTAAATTAGAATGTTTGGTAATTTGAAAAGATCGAAAATCCTGTCGTCTCAATAAAAGTAGTTCGAAAGCATCAAAAGAAACTTTAGTTCTTCAAGTAGAAAGAGAATGAGAGAGAAAGAAAAAGAGAGAAAGAGATAGAGGGATTGGACTTCGACGTTAGAAGTTGAGTTATGGATTTTTCATTCTCCCCTTTTAAAAGACGTTTAGAATCCTCTCTGGCACGTAAGGGCACACAGGATTGGTTGCTCAGGCACTGTGTGGCCAAGAAGAAAAATGAAGTGTTCGAGTATACCTAAATGGAATGAGAAATAGAAGCAGAAAAAGGGAGAGAAAGATGGGAAATTATTGATCTCTAAAAAGCAAATACGGGTTCGAAAAGGGTGGAGATTCTTTCGGCGTGACGTGAAAAGCAAAATGAAAGAACCCCCGTGACAAATTTCTTTGAAACGAGTCACGAGCCTCGAACAAGAATCGCAAGTACAAATACTAACACAAATACGAGTTACAACCACGGGAGTTAACGTATGCAGATTTATTACTGCTCGTGAAAAAAAACGAAAAAAAAGAAAAAAAGATTTTAGGTAGTCATGCTTGCCTCAGGTTGCTGGAAGCTATCAAAAACGTTCTTACTTTCGTGGATAAAGACGTCAAGATATACAAACACGCATACACAGAGACATTTATATATTGTGTCAGGTAAAAATTGTCTTTGTATTTTAATGCAAAAATGAAAAAAGGTTTTTTTTTCTTTCATATTTTATATACGACCATTTCTAAATTATTAAAAACATTTTTCTGATTGACGTTTAATTCATTATTCATGTCATAACTGTTAACGTGCATAATTGTGTCAAACAATTCATCAATTTGTTCATTTATTAATCGATCAGAGTTCTTTTGTATCTTTGAAATCAAAATTACCAAATGAAAAAACGTATTGAACGAACTTTTCACAATCCTTATCGATACTGGGAACATAATTTAATTACTCAATAATATATCACTATTCTCACAAATCTACTTAAATATTATTGACAAATCCAATTAGTAGTACGACCAGAGGTATGCGATTATAAAGTAATTTACCGAATAAAATATGAGGCAATTTTTTTCACCAAGTTCGATATACTATCGGAACGATGGGTAAGTTGTAAAATCGAAGATTAACGTGGGAATTTTTTTTTTAACGACTTTCGGTAGTACGATACGTGCCACGGGACATTCGAGAGCCAAGAAGAAAATATCTTTCTAGTAGCAACGCGTTACTACCATTGTACCATTTTTACTTCTACTGCAACTGCAAATGCAACGGCAAATGCAACGAACTCGATGTTCTCGCGAAAAATAATGGGGAATCCAATTACGCATGGGCCAGTGGTACATTTTCGTAGAAAATAATGTCGAAAGTACCTACCTCGTTACACTAACGAAAGGATTAGGGGGTCGAAAGGTGGAGGAGAGGGAGAGAGAGGGGGAGGGGAGGGGGAGGGGATACTACTGGAAAAGTAGGAGAAAAAGAGAGTGCAATCAAGAACTTTACTTGTAGATTTTTAATCGTTATAGTAATCAACGAGTTAACTGCCGTAGAAATCGTAACGAGTTTCGTGTAGTCGAAACGGGGTAAAAGAAAGCTTACTGTTCGACTCGATTTTCCTACCATCTTGTCTCCTCTTTTTCCTCCTTCTCTTCCTCGTCTTTCTCCTCGTCCTACGACTACGACTGCTACTACTACTACTACTACTACTTTCACGTCTAATTATCTCGACTTACTGCTGCACTTTTAATTAGACATTCATTGTACATTTCCGGTCATAAAGTTTAGTCCTGCGTTACGTTTATTGTAACTAAATGAATACTACTACTTATCGTTCTAACAATTCACGACTAGATTAGTTGTATTTTATTACGTTTTTCTTTTTTCTTTCTTTTTCTCTCTTTTTTTATTCAGTTGGGTTAAACAACAAATAATGCAAAGTTCATTCGTAAAGCTTCTATTATGTTTTTCTTCAAAATTTTCAATTTTTTTCATGCACCTTGATAAATATAAACTTGTTATCCACGATAATTGTGTGGTACCGCAAGAAAAATGTAATATTTTATATCTAAACAAATGACGAGGGGGTCTAGAAAATATTTCGTTAATCTTACAATACTTTTTCAATATTTTATATTTAAGTAAACGATATACATATTCATTTTCTTTTTTTTATTTGACATCCTAATATATTTTTTTCTTTTTTATTTATTTTTATTTTGTTCATTCGTATAGGACTATTTCTTCAGGAAACATCATTCATGTTATTTTGTTAACAATGTTAGCGCTTAATATCAACACGAACTCATGTTTCCGTTATAAATTTCATAACGATCGATCCCCATCCCCCTAACCATTCTACATTACTCGACAAAGAAAAAAGACTCTCACGAAAAAATAAATGATTTGACCCGAAAGTGTCGTTCGATTTAATAACCGTCGGACGTTCACTACGTGACTAGGTTTCCCTAACGCAGAAATTCTCTACTATGGGGGGGCAATACTAATGGCCTCGAAAGCTCTCATTTTGAAACAACTTTTTTTTTCTTTTTTATACAAAAAGAATGTCTAACTTTTGTACATCTCTCTTTCTCTCTCTTTCTTTCTTTCCTTCTTCCTTTTCCTCTCTTTCTTCTTTTTTGTCTCTATCACCAAATCTTGTTAAAAAGTCGTTGACAAAACTTTCTTAAATAAATTCATTGAATTCGAAAGTGAAAGAGAATGAAAGAGAAAAAATGTAAATCGTCCGAGAAGGAATAAATATTTTTAATATCTATGAATTTTCGTCTCATTTGAATTTACAAACAGGAAAGAGATAGGAGGAAGAAACTATTACTCGGTGCATATGTATAATATATAGTACATACATGCACACACACACACACATAATATATATGTATATATATTATATATATGTATATCTTCATGTAAGTAACGTGCGGAAACATTCGTCAACATGCAAATGCAAATGCAACGTGTGCAAATTTCACGTACAATGTTACGTGAAATCACTTGACGACATTTACATGAGAAATATTCTATGTGAGATATCGTTCAACTTTTAGATAAGAGTGGAATTTAAAGGATGTTTTTCGCGTATAACATATATATATATTTCTTTTTGTCTATCAACGATAACAATCAAATTATTTAAATGGCTTGTATTAAATGATTCACCTTGTATATGCTCATGTTACTTGAACAATGATGCAAAGTTTCATTAAACAAAGAAAAGATAAAAGAAATATAATATAATGGAAATCGGTTTATCGTTGAGTATAAAAGCGGAACAAAACTAAAGGTAAAATAAATAAATGGCTTTTCTAAACCCTTCATGTATCTTCCTCATCGTCAATTTCCGTTGGATATTCTTTCGGTCATTCACTGATTCGTTCATTCGTTCGTTGATTAGTTAGTTCGTTCATTCATTCGTTCATTCATTCATTCGTTTCTTCGTTCGAGTAACGAACGTTCAACAACTATCATCGACCGAGTAATCCCTTCTAGCGCTATCGTTCGTTCCGTCACGGAAACGAGAAACGCAAAGTAAACAGCTTAATTCTCTCTCTGTCCGTCTTCCTTGGAATTTAATTACAACACTGAATTCCCTTACTACTCCATGCAATTGCTATTTTCATCATTTAAAAGGCAACTATTCTCTTCGATACTATTCTAACAATAGACAACTATTACGTATACTAGATTAATTATTCTTCACTGTACGGATAAATGTTTTGATTATTATTGTTAAACTACTTGATATATTAAATATAATAATATTTGAAGTATTTAAATACTCATCTTGAGACAATTGTTTTTCTTTTTTCAAAAGAGTGTATTTCTCGATATAAATTATAAATACAAAATTCTTAATAATATCATACATCGTGTAAAGATATGATAATAAATCAGACAATGAAAATACATAAATTAAATATATCATCCTATCTGAGATATTATTTTGTTCCCAACCAATTTTTTGATATCATACGTAAAGTGTTAATTTTATATAAAAAAAAAAAAAAAGAAATAAAAAGAGTAAAAGTAAAAAAGTATAAATTACATAAGTGGAATAATAGAAATGAACTAAAAGAGAAGAAGATAAAAAAAAAAGAAAAAATAAAGGGAAAAAAAATAACAGTTACACAACGGAAAGAAGGTAAAATTCCAGTCACATCTGCGTCGAATCCTTGAATTTTGGGATCGCTAGCAGTTTTCTCAGCGAATAGGAATACGAGGAAAACTCGGTAAGTCGGAGTTTCGAAAGAAAAGAAAAGAAGAAGAAAAAAATAAGGAAGGAAGAAAGAGGGGAAGAAAAAAAATAGAGTTTGGGAAACAAAACATGGAAGGTCTGCGGAAATCTTGTGGATCTTGCTCGCATTACTTTTTCTCTCCCCGAAACGGGCAGTCGGTGGTGGGTGGGAGGGAGAGTGGGAGAGGGAAGAGGGGGGTTTAGAACGTGGCGACCACTGTTAGAGGAGAACTCGACCATGGAAAATTTGAATAAAACTCCGGACGAAGACTCAGAGAGAGAGAGAGAAAGTGTTTTTTTTTTATTTCTGTCTTCTTCTTCTTTTTCTTCTTCTTCTTCTGAGTCGTCTAGTTTCCCCTCAACCCTTCAGCAAGACCCCACGTTACCCTTTCTTTTCTTTTCTTTTTCTTACTTCCACCCTCCCTGGTGCAAAAGAAATGCAAGTTTTTCAACGGAAAGTCGTAAAGAGTCGCGACCGTGTTCGGGAAGAATCGCACACTCGACTTTTCAACGTCGTCTCGACATCTGCGCTCCGAATTGCGTTCCTTTATCCAGCCCTATGTTTCCGTAAAGTTAATTCGATGAATATTCGAAAAGAATTTTCGTTTTATTTTTTTTTTTTATTTTTTTTTTCCGGTAGAATTCAAAAAGAGGATTATTATTATTATTATTATTTTGAAGGATTTCTCACGTTAATGCAAATTTATTCGTAATATTTCAATGGGTCGTTAGAATCGCGTTTGAATGACGTATCGTTAAGATAAGAAACTGATAAATCAGTGATATAATTCGTTGATATTTAATGTATATTCTTTTAACTCATCTTTGATAAAAGGGTGGTAAAGAGAGAGAGAGAGAGAGAAAGAGAAAGAGAGAGAGAGAGAGAATAAGGAGAATAACCAAAGCTTCAACACTTCCTCCATCCATTTTCACAAGTTGTTGAGAATCCACCTCAAGTATGCGTGCCGCAGTCCCCAGAAGCAAGTTGCTGTACTAACTTGTCGTTTCCGACCAAGGAGAAGGAATCCTCTTCTCATTTGTCCAATAACCCACGAACTGGAATATTCCATTTTCTCGAGTTTCGCACTTCTCTTGAGAACCGCGAACCAACCAACCAACCAACCAACCAGCCAGCCAGCCAGCTAGCTAGCTAGCTTGCTTACTAGCTTACTTGTTAGATATCTAGATAACTAGATACCTGCTAATCCAAAGAACTAAATTCTATATCTATCTATCTATATTTATCTATCTATCTAACTAACCTAGTTGAACCATGCCAGAAGGAGAAATTTCTTTCAAAAAGAAAATAAGGATATATCCTTGATCGTACGATAGAACGCAGATAGATCGTATACCGCATACGGTATCCTCCAGGGTTATCTTCCACAGTCACTCACTGACCGACACCCCAAAACCACTGGGAGAACTATGTCCTATCTATAACACTCTTCGATTTAAGAAAGAAACTCGGGATTCGATTACTTTTCCAAAAGATTTTCAACATTTGTGGAGACGTTTTATAAACTAGAAGAATTTATTTCTTACTTTAAAATATTCTTTTATTTTTTTTTTGAAGTTATTCTTGTTTTGGCGCACGTTTTGGAAAGTGAATTTAGATGCGACCGAAAAATTGACACCACGAAGTTGTCGATATTTACGATACGCGGGCAAATCGATTTCAAATTTACGTCTTGAAGTAATTCGTAAATATAAATAAATTAGATTGTACATATTTTAAATAAAACCTTTATCAATGGTATTTAATATCTTCATTTTATTTTATCATATTATCGTCTTTTCGACATATGTAGAGTATTATATTGGTACGCGAGATAATTGAAGTTACTTTTGAGGTTATTGAGGTTATGTTCGTTTTGGTACGCTAAAGAAGTATAACTTCTTACGTGCGTACATAAGTACACACACCAGTTTTTTTTTTGATTCTTAGTATTTTTTGTATTACTTGATAACTATCATCCGGTATCAAATTTTCGGTCTTCTCGAAAACTAGGTATCTATCGGCCGATATTTAATTTTTATTCTTGTTTTTTTATAACTGTTTGGCCCACGACTGGTATCCGATTAATCGTATTCTTTTACTTTCTTTTTTTTGGCAACACATATTTACCTTAAAACATAAACACATATTTAATTTTAATGCGGATTAGATAAGGTTATGAAATGAAATAGAAACATTTTTCATTGTGAATTTTTAGAAAAACGCAGCTGATTCTGGTCACGAGTTCGTGCTCAAGTGATCTGATACTTATCAAGTTTTCAGTTTCTGTCATGAGCGATCAATAAAATATTAAAAACGCAATTGAATAGTATAATAATGTAACCTGATGTTGTTCCTTAACGACATAAACTTTTTTCTAATCTTTTTCTTTTTGTTCTCAGAGTTAAACGATAATAACGATAATACATTTGCATAATAAAACGTTGATACGTCACTACTCATAAAAGACGTTATCACCCCTCAGATCTTAAATATTATATATATACAGAACAAATGGCACGTGCAATACGTTAAGTATTATACTTACCTACGGAACTTTTCCAATCCCTTGGGAAAAGAATACAAAATCGGAGATTCTTATCGGTTACTCTGACGATTAGCATAAATACGTTTACGTATTGATCGTATATATTATATTTTATGTCAAGTTAATACATAACTTTTCTCTTTTTACGTCATAATAAAGATAAATTAACATTTATTGATTGACTAGAGAAACTGATCATCCTAAAGAAACAAGATGCCCAACCAGAGTACACCCTAGTAGTAAATGTAAATCTATCAAAGTCTCGCGAAACTTGGTACACAGAATTTACTCAAAGTCTGAACGTCGATTCTAGGATGCTTACCTTATTACAGGTACTGGATCAATGTCCTGCTAACTCAGCAAACCAATCCTATAGCAAATACCTCAGTGGTCCATTACGAAACGGGTCGTTGATTCTCATAAAAGAAAATAAACCCCCAACTAGGGTTTAGACCTATTCTTACTTTTATGACAAAAGATTCTACTTTTATCTTCCTCAATTAATTTATTTTTTCTTTACCAGATTACATTCCGTCAAGAGTTCACAATTTTTTTCTGAATCCATCGAAAATAATGCTTCCCATATAAATTAAGTATGTTATCTGTTCGATATAATAATTTAATCAATTTATGTGATATTTATTATCCATCAAATTTCTATTCACGTTTATCTGACGCAATTACCTTCAAAGAAGGGGGTAAATCTTGTAAATAGATTAAATAAATTTAACTGGGTCATCTCAATGATATATTTTAAATCCGTGTTCGTAATACATATTCTCTTATCACTACAAACCATCCGAAATCAGTTCAATAAATATTTCATAATCTCACTAATATTTTCAGATAAAAATAACTCACACATATACACACAAACACACACACACACAAATTCATACATACATATAATATTACACATTTTACATCGATCTATCATCGTAATTACCAAAAACCTTTCAGGAATTATAAAGTAAGATGTATAAAATGAGAAAACAAAAGAGATAGATATATATATATATATATATATATATATATTTATTTGGAATCATGTGAAATCGTGGTAGAACGCGATCGTGATCATAAGAGCTGATCAACTTGGTAGAATCTATGCGAGAAAGAAAGAGAGAGAGAGAGAAGGAAAGAGAGAGAGAAAGAGAGAAAGCAAATGGAAAGTTTCCGAGTAGAACTTTGTGTTCCACAGAGGAAGTTAACCAGGACGATCATTAGCATAGCTGGGGATGAGTTTCGGTTAATTCCGTGGTTAGCACCCAGTGCCACCTCGTTACGGCCACACTCCAAAGTGCTTCCCCATTTTCGGGGAGTCCCCGGGGACTTTGCGTACTTTTACTCGCTGCGTATCGTCCTATGTGGCAACTTAAATGGAACCAACTCGATATACATGTATGTATGTGTGTATTCCTCTTATTCATGTATTCATCTATGTATGTATACATGTATGTACATATGTACTTATATATTATATATCATTAACCAGCCATTACCTTCAACTTTACACATGGACCATTTACTTTTTCACCTTCGCTTAACATCTATTTCATTTCTTTTATTTTTTGCTAGTTCTCTTTCTCTTTCTTTATTTCTCTTTTTCTTTCTTTCTTTCTTGTTAGAATTCATTGCCTTGTATTTGAAATTTTACAAATAGCCAATACTTGTAAATTATTATCAGACGTTGCAGATGAAAATGTTACTTGATTTGAAAATAACCGTATAGTTGTGTAGATTGTAGATAAATGACAGGTTGATATACTGATGTACGACTGGAAATAGATCGAACTATAAGCTTCGTCGAAGTTATATATAAGTATTACTTTGCTGGAATACGTGTATGCGGGCATCAAGTAAACGTCAATAGTGCTAATAATAGATTACCGTATAAAGACAAATATCTATCAGCGTGCAAAACGAATTTTGCGACCAAAAATAGAAAATATGTGCATTTAGCATTTGTTTCGTTTCAAATAAATTTGCAAATTATTTTTCTACATTCTAAATTATTTTTCTTTTTTCTGCGTTCTTCAACACATTTATAGGCATATAAATAAATACACGTGCGCTTGAGTTTCATTGAAAGAAATCAGTAAAAGAAAAAACATTGAAATAGTTTAAGAAAATAATCAACGAATCTAATTTGTTTGGGTTAATCGTTTTATGGTTTAATAAGTCAAAAATAATTGGACGATACTCAAATAGGATATTTGACTAAAAAGAAAAATATTTCTTGGTTAGTTGATAGAGTCGAGGAAAATAAATTAAAATTAAACAGATGTTACGTAGAAAAGCGAACACGTACATAATACATGCGCACATATAATCTACGATGTTTCCAATTACAGTTGGTCAGAATTTCGTTAACAAGTCGGAGCATATTCCGGACATCTGTTCGTTGGAAGGGTCTCTATGACGTCGAGCTGACCTTATTAGAAATTTTGCTTAACTAATGAAATTGGCAACAACGATACAAATCGTGTCATAGCTTTTCTACAAACTATACGCACATCTTTCTTTAACCGATTTATCATATCGCAAGCGTGTCATTTCTTAACGAAGGATTTTTTTGCATTCTACAACGTATTATTACTTGATACGAAATATCACGATTAATTATAAATAGTAATATTAATTACTTGTAAGGCTAATTTCATATTTTTAAATTTCAAATTACAACGAAAATTCGTGGAAATTCCTTAAATACGAAATCGCAATATTAATTGACTTAACACATTCTTAAGTATAAATATTAAAATAATTAATTTTAATATATTATACTCTAATTTATTTTAAGTATCAAAATTATTGTACAAATCCGAAATACTTTAGGTCAAGTTATTTGCTTTATTATCACGATTTTATAATTAGATCGATCTAATTGATCCAATATACACTTTAGAGTTGGAAAATATTAATGAATTTCGCATTATTAGGAACGATATTAATTAGACCGTTGTTAGTAATTAAGGATTTGTAGGAAATCCTGAAAGTAAACGAGTTGTATCCGGTAGTCCGTACGAATGGAGCTTGTCTATTCATTTATCCATCTTGATAATGGATATTGAGTCAGGATACAAAGCGTTCGATGACCGGTCGTGGTACACGTTACGTTGAAATAGTAGTGTGAGAGTCTCGTACTATTGAACAGAGAGAATAGGAGAGAAAGAGAGAGTGAGAGAGAGAGAACGGAGAGGGGGATAGAAAATAATGTATACCGATACGACCGCTAACCGAGCGAATGATCGGTTGCCATGATCGATCGTGATGCATCATGCCCGTTCTCGTTCGTTTTCCATTTGCTGCTTTTAAAATCGTCGTGCTTTCGAATAATTCGCTCGTCGCTTATAAAAGCTTTCACTGAGCGCCATTTTTCTAAAAACCTTAGCTCCGATTCGATCACAAACCCCAACCTCCAACCCGCCCCTTCCCAGCCAATCACGATTCCCCCGCAAAAAAAAAATAAAAAAAAAGACAAAAAACAAAAATTCAGGTATATTTTATTTTTATTTGTCCTTTTTATTTTCTGACAGTTTTTGATAAAACTCGTTTTCATCTCCATAATAATGTTTTTTTTTTGCTCCCTCGTAAACAAAACAAAACGAAAAAAAAAAAACAAAACAAAAATATGGCCGAATAAATTTGGAGTAGTGAAATTCGTCTGACGATTGCATTTTTGACACGGTTTACGGATATTAAAAACGGGAATATTATTATTCAACGGTTGGTATGTAAATGTAATATCTGATTACTGTTTAGAAAAAACACTAATGCAGCAATGTAATATACCGGAGTTTGGATACAGTTCGATAGAAAACTTCCTAACGCGGGATTATCGAAGTCGATTTAAATTACAATCTTTATTGTTTGTCAGAGTTTAAAATACAATATTTCTTCTCCTTTTCCTTCTTCTATTTTTTCTTTTTTTTTTTTTTTTTGTTAAGCTATTCCATACAGTCAGCGAGTTAGTACCTAAGTTCTAACATGGAAGATACTTTAAAATAAGTACTTTGAATGTAAATCTTCTTTTACATTGTTATAGTAAAACTGGAAAGTAGTATGATAATCAAATGCAAGTGATTGGTAATGTACAACAACATTTATTTTTAGAGTTTCAGTTTGCGAAATGTAACTTTATCTTGTGTGTGTTTTTCTTTTTTCTTACATATAATCGCATTTTGTATGTACACGTTTTGAAATTATAGTCGTCGGTTCATTTTTATTCTCTCGTTAAAATCCTTTCTCGAATATTATTTTTATTATTTTGTACTTTTTTTTTCTTTGTCTTTTTTGTTTGTAACAGAATATTATTTTAAAAATATATATATATATATAAATGTATGAAGATACGCAAGGATCCTTTTACTCGTTAGTTAAAAATTGTACATTGAAAAAAATTGGATTACATTTTCTTGTTCTTTTCGAGATGATTTAAGAAAATATTTATATCCTACACACGCGCGTATACGTTTTCCTTTTATAAAATGTAATTTGGCGAAATGGTTGGTCGTAGTTGCTCGTTATCGAAGCAAGCTGTTGCACTACGGTTTAAGAGGCTGTGATTCGAGTCGTACAGTAAACTCACTACACAATAATGTTCATTTTTATGTTTGCTGTATTATTATCTTGCGGTTAACAAGTAGTGCAGCATTGTATAGTATACTACAAGGGACTAAAAAAAAGTATATCATATTACTAGAAATGATAAAAAATGTCACCTTGCATTTATAAGTTTTCTTTTTTCATCATTATATTTTTCTCGTTACATAGAAGGAAGAATTACAATTTGTATTATCTTGCGGTTAACAAGTAGCATTCTACTTTGGTATAGTAAAATAATAATAAAATATAATATCACGTGTACACTTTAAATTGCTAAATGTTAGTATACATGTTTTTAGACTGTTAGATCTTATTGAATAGTAAATAGAAAAATAAAATAAGGAAATAGTATTAAATATAATATTATGGTGATCTAAATTTTATTGAAAATCGATAAATATTCATAGACATTTAATAATTTCGCACTAAAATTATAAAAAATGCAACGTTGGTTTGTTCGGTTTTGCAAAGAAAAAAATTCAGGACGGTTCTCTTGAGCATAACAAAGAAAGAATAAGAGAAGCTGACAGAAACGTAGAGTCGAGTCGAACTCGGGAGACGTTGTCGAGGATGTTTGAAGGGGGAACACACGATCGCGTTTACACGCGCTGGGAGAAAAGTATATCCGACAAATCATGACACCTGTTCCAAATGGAAAAAGCCTTTTTCTAACATCCTTTGTATACACATCATTTTTTTTTTTTATTTTGTTCAAAATGTACATTTGTGCACTTAATTTATAATCAAGAATATTTCTCGTTATAAGGTACTCGCAGAAAAGAAATTATTTTTAAATATGATAATGCATAATTATAAACATACATTCGTCATTGCGTTCATAAGTGTACAATTAATGATATTTAAAATATATTTTGTATAAATCAATCCTTACCTGTACAAGTTGCAATCGACTATAAGTTTTATTATCACTTCGTGTGTACTTAAAATGGTACACGTGACTAAAAACGTGTTAATATAAAATATTTTAATATTATTATTTTATATTTTCTGCATACTAAATATATATATCATGGTAAATTTTATTTAAACAAAAATAATTGAATACAAAATATAAAAACGCATGTATTATATCATGTCATTCACGTTTTTATTGAGCAATAATAGGTTGGACGTTAGAAGCACGTGTTTGAAATTATTGATGAAACGGTAGATATTTGGTAAAATAGAACATTGAAAAATCGAGGAACAAAATGTCGACACGACGTTCGAAATGTTGACATACGATATTTCGATAGCAACCGCTAAACTCTTCCTGGTTTCAAACCGTAAGCCATAAGTTACGCGAACTAACTGCTCATACACGAGCTCATGTTTTAGCGCTTTCAAGTTTTATGCATCCTACCGGACTGTTTCTCGATAGAGGCGAGAGATTTACGATCTTGTTTTCTATCTCTCTCTTTAACCCCCCCCCACCCCCTCTCTCTTTCACTCTCTCTCTCTCTTTCTGACTCTGCACTTTCGTTTCCATATTTCGCGTTATTACAAGCTCATACTTTTAAATCGAAGTGCCAACGCGAGTAATGTTAAGTGTCAAAAGTTAAAAACAATATTTTGTCTCAAAGATAAATTTATTTCCAGTCGAACGAAACATATACACACACGAATGACCCAAATTCTTCGACGATATGCCAATATTTGTTACGCTAAAGAATAAATAAAATAAAATAAAAAAGACGAAAACCCCTATATAGGTACTAGTATCCATTATAAACATTTGTCAAAGTTTTTTTTTTAGGACACTAAGCTCGAGTTACAACTTGTCAATTTATCTTTATGATCTAGACGCATATTACACTAGCAGAGCCTCAACTAACAATTCTCTCTTTCTCTCTTTTTTTTATTTTTTTATTTCTTGTTTTGTTTCGTTTCGTTTCTTTTTTTGTTTAACCTTTCTTTTGGATTCACGTTACAACGATTCATAATGCCTCAATTTTTGCTTCGGACATTTTTACGATATTCAATTTTCGCGCAGGATTAAAAATATCGAAGAGAGGAACGATCAACGATACGTTTCGTTCAGGATTACTATACCGCTAGTGTTATGTATATTTAAAAAACATGAACTCTAAATTTACCTTGATTGGATTTTTCGTATAATTTTTCAATGTCGTTAAATTAATCGTCGCTGTTTGATTTTTCTTTTTTCTTTTTTAATAAACGACAATTCATCTTCTAATATTCGCAATTAATTTTTTCATCAAAGTTTTCATCAACATCGAAAATTCTCCCCTTTTTTTTTTGTCATTATTCAAAGACACACACACACACACACACTTGTAGACAATTAATATTACATTTGATGATTAAATATTAAATATTCGATTTCAAAGTGAGAATTATAATCAAAGTAAATACGATGTTTCGTACTTGATGTTGTAAAATATCTAATATAGTAACGCAATATTTGAATTATTCAAAATAAATATTAAATATTATTTTTACTAACGATAGGAAAAAAAAACCAATTGGGCATTTTTATTCTTTCTTTCTATTTTTTTTTTTTTTTTTTCTATTTATATAACTTCCATCGACGTAAATTCGTATTTAAACATCAAAGAGTTAGGGATATATATTTAAATTCGAAACCCTTTTTGACGAGAGTATTTAAATCACGTCGCGGAATATTTCGATTTTAATTAAACGTTGCATTCGTGAACGAACCAAGGCTGATAGTTAACAGGCAGCGAGCGTTCTAATCGCTTAATGCGCCGAGCACGACACGTTTACGCGCATTTTTATGCGTCCATTAAAGGTCTCGCCCGTTTCCGTTGTTTCAACTATCGCGCGCAATATTTTATCGCGGAAAACTGTGCTAGAGTTGGCCGGCCAGCTTGGTTGTGGTGGTGTGATGCTGGCCTTTGGCAAAAGAAAGAAAAAAAAAAATAAAACAAGGAAGAAAAAAAAGGGTACAATAAATTCATTCACTTACGGGCTTTTAACGTTACGTAAAGTATGTTCCTATGAACTAACACACACACACGCATGCACACTTATACATTCAGACAGACAGACAGACAGACAGACATACGTGTGTGACATTTAATTCGAAATTATTGATCTCGACGATTCGTAAATCTATTTCTTTTCTTTTTGTTTTTTTTTTCTTATAAACGAGAATAAAGTATATAATAAAGTTAAAAAGCATTAAAAGGATTAGAATTTATTTGAAATTGACTTGATATAAATTTCGTGAACGATAACGATCATTGTAATGTTAATAATACCTAAGTTCTAACACTTTCTCTCTCTCTCTCTCTCTCTCTCTTTCTCTGTTAGTAAAAGGATAACGATAATGATAACGGTTACGATAACGTAGACCGAGATAAATTTCGACGCGGTTTTGTGCACATACATTCAGTCGAGAAAGTACGCCTTAAAGGGAATTACCGATACCGTATCTAGATCCTCCTGAGAACTCTCAGGGACATGGTTATCGTTCAACGATCGTTAGAAGACGAGAAGATAAAAATTTGTCTTACTTTTTTCTTACTTTCTTTCGGACAGCTTAACTTTTATCGTTAGAAAGTCATTTCATTTTTCTCTTTTTCTTTCTTTCTTTCTTTCTTTCTTTTTATCGTGCCTTACCTTAGTAGTAGATTTCATACAACTTCATTAATTTAGATTAGAAGCTTAATAGATATTTAGGTATTCGAATTAAATACTGAAATAAATGACAAATATATTCAAGAGTATCGTTTATATTGAATTATGTGTTACATTTTAAGATAAAGATATAAATCAAGAAAATAATTTTAATTGAAAATCGATGACGGATAAAAAAAAGATGGAAAAGAATATGTGGAAAAGAAAAAAAATATCAAATGAAATTAGGAAAGTGAGAGTTTAGGTGAAATATATTCATGTTGGATTTCGTTTATTTCTTATCGTTAGATCGTGACCATGTAACGTTCCATGTCACGACATTGTGTCACTGGTATCGACCTACTTTTAAGCAAAAGCCGAACCAACGGGTCATTTAACATGTTGCATTACGTATGACAGGATTACAAGACACACAAGAGGTTGGTTATTAATTCGACACATGTATGTGTGTATATATATTGGATGTCCATGACGTAGCTTTCTCTCTCTCTCTCTCTCTCTCTCTCTCTCTCTCTCTCTCTCTCTCTCTCTCTCTCTCTACGGATATGATATCAATAGTTCGACCAAACAAACGTTTAACATTAACAATATTAATGTAAAAGGAACGAATATGAAATATCAAATCAAAACGTTATATTAAATTCATTTATACATTCCAAGATATAATTTCAAATTCTTTAACAGGAAAGTTAATACTCAACGTATACATAGCATATGGAAATATACAGGTGCACCAGTTGATAAATCTGGGAGGAGGAGGCAGGAGTGTTGGTACTGTATCACGTCATACGTTAGAATCTTAAGAATTTATAAATGTGTTAGATCTATAGTGAGATTTACTGTTCGATGCAATCATTATTCCTAGAATACATCAACTTTGTAACCCAAATGATCCAGTTTCAACGAATCTCTCGATTGAGGTCAAACACTTGGATTTCACACGATCTATAATGCAACCCTATTCCGAATGAATCGGAATACGAAAAAACAAATTCTCGAATAATAACAATAGTATATATAATACATTGGTAACAACAAGAGAGTAAGAATTTTTATATTTGTTTTTTTCTTTTAAATCGAACTAACCGTATCTCAAAATTGCACAAGATTTGATTCGAATAAGGTTTATCTAAAAGTTTTGACGAATTGAACGTATGAAATTAAACATAAATAAAGAATTGATAAATCAAAATCGCATGTTATATCAATAAATAATCGTTTAATTGATATCAGTTCGTTGCATAAATTCATTTTAAACCGTTATAACTTTACGAAGACGTTTATCCAACCGCTTCATCGACCGCTACCCGATTACTCAGCTTTTCAGAGGAAACCATTGGTTATCGACCGCAATCCGATTAATCAAATTTACGGATTTTACTCGTGTCGTTGTTATTTTGTTTAAAAAAAAAAAAAAACAAAGAAAAAACAAAAAATATAAAAAGAACCACAACGTTTATTTTACAATTTACTCATAAAAAATTTTTTAAAATTTCATTTTACATCGATTTCAATCTTACGAAAAATAGATTACATATAGATTATATATATATATATTTGTTCAAATCTAATCAGAAGAAAACGTATAACAATTTAGAAGAAGTTTCTGGTTTATCCTAAACTAGCGTAATCCTAACAACTCTCTTGTAACACGTAGGTACCTATAGTAAAGCCGACCACAACGGCAGACGTCGAGTTTGGTATTACAGGTTCTAAATCCTGCCGATCCTATCGTGTATCTTTCGTGTATCTTTCGTGAACGAGATTTCTCCGATGTATCCTTCGTTATATTATATCGTTTCTCAACGATATTTTCCTATCCCTATTCTCTTTCACCCAATCTCCTTCCTCCTTTTATCCATTGTTCTTCAATTTTATTCTCCAATTTAATATCGAAACGAAAATCTGTATCTTATTCCTTTATATCTTTTTTTTTCAATGTGTGATGGGGTAAGGTGAGGTGGGGTACGATGGGGAAAATTATTTTTTTCTTTTTCCAATTTTCATGAAGAAATACATTTCGTTTCTTTTTTCTTATGCCCTTACCCCCTCCCCGCCCCTGCTCGTTTCTTCTCTTTTTCAATATAATACACACACACACATATCTATATATATACACGAGTTCGTAAAGTTTGTCGTTATAAGTCGAGAAAGAAAAGTGGATTGATTTCTTGTATAGGGAAAAGAAGAAGAAAAAAAGAGAGAGAAAAAGAAATGGTATGAGATCGAGACGTGACCAAGCTGTTCTCGATAGGGATAATTTGTCAAAGAACAAAACCCTGAAGGAAAGAGTCCTTCTTCCTTAGCGGAATTTTCACAACGAAAGGTAGTAGTAAGAATTCTTAAGAGAGATGTTTCTTCTTAGAGTAGAGGACCTTAAGAAATGCCTTGCAATCGTAAATCCTAACGATTCGAACGACGAAATCTTTTTCTATCTTTTCGTTTCTTTTTTTTCTTCTTTCTTTCTTTTTTTTTCTTTTTTTTCTTGTTCCTTTTTTTCCCTTATTTTTTCACATTCTTTCTTTCTTCTTTAAGAGAACTGAATGAGACTTGGAAATCGAGATTCGAGGAGACACACGACGAAAAGAGGTTAAAGAAGTAAGCTCGTAGTAAGTAAGTATTCTTATCTATGAGGATAAAGAGAGAGAGAGAGAGAGAAAGGGAAGAAGAAGTAGAGTGGGGTTTGACGGGGAAAGGGGTTGGAAAAGCTATGTCGTCTTAGTTGATAAAAAAACGATCTAATTCGATTGGACTTTTATCTTCTTTTAAAGTAGACATTCTAAGTAAGGAAGATAAATCAGTGGTTATATGTGACATTTAAATGATTTTTTATATATTTGTTAGAGAAATATTTCTATTTTTTTTGTTTTTTTTTTTCTTTTCTCTTATGGTTTCGATTATTCGTTTGAAATTTTAGAAATATATTTGTTTATTTATAAAATGTCTCCCAACGTGTTTAATTTTCTCGTATTCAATTTTCGCGTCAATATGGTTAAATACACATGCGTAATATTTTCTTATTGGAATTATTAAGAATATTTCCAAAAAATAATTACGAAATTACTTTGATAGTAAATAATACATAAAAACAAAGAGGAAACTTGTATATTGAAATTAATTTGACTAATTAAAGAGGAGGAAAAAAAATGGTAACATTTTATTGTGTCAATTGATTAACAAAAATAATACAATTTTATTATTTTAGATTTATTGAAAAAATAGACATTTTGTACAGACGAATTAACTTTTCTCTCTCTCTTTCTCTCTTTCTTTCTCTTTTCTTTTTATGATTACCATAAATATTCATCAAATATGTACTTACGAACATTTTTCATGTTTCATGATAATACATTTTGCGAAGAAAAGTAAAAAAAAAAAGATCGAAAAAGTATCGTCATAGTCAGGAACGCTTAACGCTATGAATGGAAGGGTGCGAATATTACTTTTCCACCCTCAACTTCCAACATATTTTCCTTCGTATCCCGTTGTCCTCGTAAAATCGAGGAAAACATATTGTACTTGACTTTTCTTCTTCTTCTTTCTTCTTTCTTCTTTCTTCTATCTTCTTCTTCTTCTTTCTTCTTCTTTCTTCTTCTTCTTCTTCTTTTTCTTCTTCTCTTTCTCTCATTCTCCTATTCTCCCATTCTCCCCTATCTTCCCTTTCTTGAAACGGTCGTCTTACAGACGCTGATGTGGCAGGAGCCTTGAAATTCCACCTCTTCGTTCCCGTCTTCCATTCCCTGGTTGATCTGTCGAACCGCAATCTCAGGAATTCTGCTTCTCGTGTTTGACATCGATAGGAGGGTACACACGCCCCTCTTCGTCCTACTCGTTGAGAGAATACCACAAGGGAAAGGGGGAATCTGAGAAATGAAGAGGAAGGGTACAAGTATCCTGGGAGGAGTATATATATATATATATATATATATATACGTAGACATATATGTATTGATAGACCACTACAATTCCGTTTAATGAGTTCAAGTTTATCTCTACGATATGATAGAAATACTATATTTTTACTATTAATATAAAACAATAATTCGTCAATTATTTCGATCGAAACTTTAACTGCAATTAATCATTTGCACTAGAAACCTTTTTTTGCTCGGATGAATCAGTAACAACTCGTGACGATTTTCTCCATATTTTTTTTAATTTCTTTACAATTATCTTGAAATGATTTCACAGACAATTTAATTTGTAAGACATTTATATTTTTATACTTCAAAAAAGAAGAACATCTGTTAAATATTAAACAATAATATTAGTATGACTTCCACACGTGCTGGACTCAGAACTTTTTAATTCTTCTCTACGTATCAGACACAGTACATTTCTATTATAAATAAGTATTACTTCCATTCGTTTCCCGTGTAAGTATGAAAAAATCTTATCGCAACCTTTCAAAAATTATGATAAAAATTTGTATCTCTCTTTATGATAGTCTCTGAATTTTTCAATCTTCTATTACTAGACTCAGGACTTTCTAGCCCCTTCGAAATAACTGCTCTTCTTTTATATATATAAAATACTTTTATGTATCCCATGTGTTGTACTTGTTATGTCGTACATTACCCGATCCCATAATCCAGGCAATCTAGAACGAAATAATAGATATAATTCTACTACTTTTATAACGCGTTACACATACATTTTTTTCATTATTTAAAATCTTTATAATACATGCATGCATGAATTATTATTTGATATTCATTAAACTATAATTAATAAACATTTTTTTGTATCTCTGACTTCCCTTCTCATTTAATCCAATTTTATAAAACAAAATCTAGATTTGTGTGTTATAAAATATATACAAAAAAATAATATTTCCTGTATAATGATTCTCGACTAATAATATAGAATCAAATTTTTAATCAAAAACTTCCCAATTCTCTTTCATCATTAGCATGGAATGAAATGACTCAATTCATTTCTTTATCATCGTTCTCTCTCTGGATGTTAAAAAAAAAGGAAAGATAGAAAAAACAAACAAAAAGCCCCAAAAAAATAGAAAACGAAAGCAAAGTGTCGTGCAGCAATAGTATTGTTCACCAAAACAGAAATCGATTAAATCGACACAACGACGACGACAAAAAATGACGGTCAACGATTCAACGATTCGAACGAATTTTCCGGCAATTTGAAAGTCGACGAGTTTTCTCACTTCCCCCTTCTCCGTCAACCACACCCTTCCCTTCTTCTTTACTTCTGTGTCTCTATTTTGTTCACTATGAATACTTTACCTTTCTAATCCCGTTCAACAACAACTATTTCTCTCTCACTCATTTTCTTTTTCCGATTATTCGAGAATAAACCTCGAGAAGAAAATGGGGGGAGAGTGGTTGGGTGAGAGAGAGAGAGAGAGAGAGGATGCAAGGTGGAGGAGTAACTTCGAGTGATAAAAAACTTTAGCGAGGCGTATAATAAAAAAGTTTCCTTTCAATCCGGTATAAAAATGTGACGCCACAACAAACCATGAATGGATATGGAAACGATGCGTTTTTTCGAACGCGTGCAAACGACCGCAATCGTTTAAATCGATCTATTTACTTGCCTACGATTCTTTCGAACATTCTACACCGAAATAATAAAAAATTGAATTTTGTGTATTTATAGATAGAACGATGTTTTTAATATTAAAAAAAATATATCAAATTTAATAATTAGATAAATATGAAATATTTATTTTGAATATAATTGTTGAAGTATAATGTTATCCACAAGTGTTCTTTTCTTTTCTTTTTTATTATACAAAATTGAAAATTAAATTAATAATTTTAACTAATAATTATATTATGTGAACTTTCATAAATTTTAATACATATTGCGTTTATTATGGGACGTATATGCGTGTATTAATTTCTTTTTTTCTCTCGAAATAATCGAATTTCTCCGACTTTAATTCACGATTATTTCAAGTTGGGGATCTCATAAAAAAAAAGTGTGTATATATATAGGATAAAATAAAAAGATAAAAAGAGAGAGAGAGAGAGAGAGAGAGAGAGAGAGGAAGAGGGAAGAAGAAAACGATATGGCGTTCACAATGCTCACAATCTATCGCGAATTCTATTTTTCTCCTCGTACTAAAAAGTGTTCGAGTTTGTTCGAGTGAGAGATACGAGTGGTACAAATACATGTACACATACATCCATACATACATACATACATGGTTATCCAATAAAGATAAAAATCGTAGTGATCGCAATTTTTGTTGCATCGAATCGGAACGTACGAACGAGAGTTCGATCATTAAACCGAACAAATCGAAATGACTGGAACGATATTTCGATACGCTGGCCAAATTACAAAATCGGATGGTTCTGTTCAGCCGTTAAATCTTTTCTATATTAATTTCGATATTATTATTAAAAGAAATACGATCGGATAAATTTAATAAGCTGACAACAAATAATAGAAAAATCATTTTTACGATTTTATTCGCACTATCACCTCGTTTGATTTAAAAATAAATTGTAGAAATAAATCGAAACGCGTAAAGTTCTTTAAATTATGTTTATAATTTTTATAATTAATTTTTTACTCATAATATATATATATATATATAAATATTAAGTCTAAGTCTTTTTTTTTGTATGCAAACAATACGTAATTTATATAATAAATTTTTTCATTTATATTAATAATATAATTATATATCGTTATGATCAGAAAGTTCTCAATTGATCACTAAAGTCAAATAACATTGGGCACGATTTGGCCTTGGATGGGGTAACCGCTTGGCAAAACCAAATTATCCTCATCTAATTTTACATATAATAAAATAATGAAAATCACACATATATTCAATGACATAGCCACGTTGAATTAATCGGCTTAAAATAAACACATTTCTATATTTACATTGGATAAATAGTTCTCGTCAGATCACTAAAATCAAGCAATCCAGGTATCGTTAGTAAAATGGATGGGTGACTCGTCCGAAAAAATAAAAAATAAAATCCAGACGGTAAAAAAACATGACCATTTCTCAATGATATTAAATAAATATGAAAAGATGTGTGTGTGTTAGTAGAAAAATGAAACTCGAATCGTAAAATGGGAGAGTAAAAAGCACAAATGACAATTAAAATCGCATAAACATAATTATCAGAATAAAAATAGTAAATACTATATTCTTAACAGTGTATAGACATTGCAGAAATTTGCACAAAAGAGAGAGAGAGAGAGAGAGAGAGGAATTTAATGGAATAATTAATTACGAATAACGAGTAGGAGAGAAGTGTCGAAGGCTAAACTAAAGTGTCAGGAGAGAGGATAATTGACACGCGACACATAGAAACAGCCCGTTAACCCTAAGTTGGACTACGCAACGATACACGCTAGGTTCACCATTGGTTCATCTAGCAATCCAGTTGCTCCGTTTCCATTGTCTATGCGGGAACATCAACTAATGTTTACCCTTGCTTAACCATACTACAGTACCCAGACTGCAATTACTTCATTTGACGTAGTATCTCCACATCCATATCCTTCACACACATACAAACACGCACACATTTATATACACAATAGCATACGAGTTGGTCCCTGGAGGGCTTCGTACCCTAACGGCGTTCACTCTGTCTGGCAATATCGTTTATATGCGCTGTAAGAGACGAACTCGTGCATATATCCATATCCATATGCATGTATGAGTGTACGTAAGAGAATAAGGACTAAGGAGTAAGTAAGAGAGAGAGAGAGAGAGAGAGAGAGAGAGAGAAAGAGATTGAAATTGATGAAGGGTCATAGGGAAAGAGGATTAACCTGAACAATGGACATTCTGTTAATTACCATTGTAATAACTAATAGCATAAAAGAGATAGGAATAAAAGGTACCACTAGATTTCTAACATCCTTTACCTTTAAGTATCAACCAAGAATCTCCATTATATATTCGAGTTGTATTACATATCAATCCACTTCAATTTTATTGTCATATCGAAGGATACGAATATTATGGTTTAAAGAGGTTAACCAAAAGTACACAAATTATTAGTCGAGTTCTATAACTATACCAAACAGTTACTTGTCTAAGTTAAACATGCTGTCGGATTGTTATGATGATACGACAGACTCGTTCTGAGTTTAGGTTAACGATTATTAAACTTGTCAATTTTTAAACTATCGTTCATTGGAACATACTATACATACCATACATATCATACACATATTTTATATGTATACATAAACTCTCTTTTGGTTGTTTATTTAAGAAAAAAATGGCGATGGTTATAAAAGAAGAAGATGGCATCGTGCTTTGGATACTCAAAAGTTTTCCCTTAGAAACTTTTCTTTTTTATTTTTTTTTTTTTTTCCCCGAAGGCTCACGTCGTTTCGTGCCTGATAAGCCCGATCAAATCTTCAAATACCTTTCAAACTTCCTTTGAACTTCTTTCAAACTGCACCACGTACTTAACTTTCGCGAGAAAAGAAGAAAAAGTAGAAGAAGAAGAAGAAAGAGGAAGGGGAAAGGGGAAAAAAAAAGAACACGTTCGAAGCATAATTAAATTACGCTTCGTGGGAGGGGGGAGGTGACTTCTTTCAAGTGGTAAAAAAGATGAAAAAAAAAATGTCCCTACCAATTTTTGTTCTCCTTATATATTCTAAAATCGTGCAGTGAATAATATTATGCGAGATTTTCTTTCAATCCTTTTTAATGAATATCACTTTAAATTAAAAACCACACACATGTGTATACAAATATAAAATGCATATTTAAGAAAAAGAAATTAGAAACAAATTATTCGTTTCTTTTGCTATATATATAATGGTAAAAAAAAAAAACACACACACACAAAATACGTTTAAACAAAAAATTGAAGTCTTTAAATTCGTATTAATTTGGAACGCAAGCCAAAGGGTTGAAAATAAACGCAAAACGATTTAAAATCCGATTGGCGAAATAAAAACGAGAATGAAAAGAAATCAAAGAAAAAAGATGAAAACATAAACAAAGAAAGTATGCGAGTGAGTGTAAGAGAGAGAGAGAGTAAGAGAGAGAAGAGAAAGAGAGAAATGAAGAGAAAGATGTCAAGGGATCGTCATAGGGCGTGAACAAGCATCCTCTTTCATTATGACGTCCCCAATAAATCCGAGCCCTCACCGGGGGAGAGGGTTTGCCATCCTGTCGGCGTTCGTTGGCTGACATCGACAGCTCATTACATCGTCAAGGAGACCGCTAGCTCACTCACTCGCATACTCACGATCCCGTGATATACATAATTCAAGTATTCCCGCGTGCGGCTTCCCCATCACGCGAAGACGTTTCCTACAAGGGCTTCACCTATCTCCGTCTTTTTTTTCTTATTTTTTTTTTTTCTTCCTTTTTTTCTCTCATACTATGACGACAACAACGACAACGTCGTGACGACGACTTGACCTCAGCTTCTTCACGTCAGGCTTTAACGAAATACCATAAAAAATGAATTTACATTTATGGGAAAATAATTCGGTTTCATTTTTTATCTTTTTCCTTTTTTCATTCTTTTTGTCGAAGGAATTTTTTCGAAAGGAGGAACATTCAATAACGATAAGCGTAGAATTTTAATGACTTTTAAGATATTTATTTTGCGATCGATGATGTGTATACTTTATTAATCCTTTCCACTCGAGGCTTTTTTAATCGGGCGAAACATCAACGATTCAAAACGATTTTCCGAATATTTGATGAATATTTTAAAGCTATCTTAAAATTGATTTCAACAGACAATTTAACATTTATAACTTTGATATTGTAATATTTTATATATTTCTTTAAAGAAAGAGACATTCGTTAAACATTAAACTTCGTATTATTGTTTTGTGTGTGATACTTTATAAAAGCAATCTCCATTATACGAAATTACACAATTTATTTTATTACCTGTCAATAATATATAATATTATTATGTTTAGTAATAAAATAAATTAATAATATATATATATACAATTATTGAAATAACAGAACTTTTATTATAAAATATATAATAGAGTTCATAGCAGATTTTCTGTTTTTTTTAATGTTAGAAAAATTAAATATTAGTTGTTAGAAGAACGTGCCGTCCTAGATTTTCATAATATGTGCCATCTTGAATATCTACTACTACTTACTTCTATTCTTATTTTCCTTCTCTCTCATTCTCTCTCTCTCTCTCTCTCTCTCTCTCTCTCTCTTTTTCTTTTCAAAGGAAGAAAAATCTCTCCATATGTTACCAAGCCGGGTAAGGTGACGGAACGATACCAGCTCTGTGTAAGATATTATATTGCCTTCCTAACAATGGCGTTCACGGTATCAGAAGCGGCAAGAACGTATTACCGTTAATATATCGACGCTCACAGGGATCGATAATTTCGCAAGACTCGACATTAAATCACGCTTTCTCTCTCTCTCTCTCTCTTTCTCTTCATTTCTCTTCCTTTTGCTCCCTTTCTCTCTTTCTTTTTTGTTCTCTTTATATATCTCTTTTCATACTCGTTAACTGGCACTTCTTTTGTAATATATTTTTATTATTGCTTACGACAAAATGTTTTTTTTTTCTTTTCCATTTTTGCGCAAATGATTTGTCATAAATGTTATTCTGGTTTCTTTCTATTTTTTTTTTTTTAATTTTAATTTTAATTGATTACGATTCAAATTTTTGTCTTCATTCTTGAACGACGAATTATTTATATTATATATATATATATATACGTGTATGAATCTGTTGATATTCAGTATTTGCATTCGAAATAAATTTTCATTTTAGTTTAACGTCCTACTCTATATTCATTTAAACTCGTATTTTTTTATCACCGAGAATGTCTGAGAATATAGATTTATTGTCATTAATTAATGATAAAAATAAGTTTCTGATAATAACGATTATTTTTTCTAATAGATTTTTTTTAATTTTCTTGGAAAGATCTATTTTTGTTTTTTTTTTCTCTTATTAATAAATTATTCTTATTAAATGGTAACAGAGAGAAAATGTACTATAGTCTGCGAATAATTTTAATAGATTATTGCAAATTAGTTCATATCAGCGAAAAAAATGGAGAGAGAGAGAGAGAGAGAGAGAGGATTAAAAAAAAAAAAAAAATTGGATGAATATTTCATAAGGATGTTAAAAATTTAAAGAGACCTTTTTATGTTCGTACTTAAAATTTTACAACACGCATCACGAGATTTTTCACAATCAAGAAAAAAAGATATTATCTTTATAATACTCGAAAATATTCCCGTTTTTTTTTCTCCTCCTAGATAAGGATTATGATACCAAACTTGTTTTTAGGCAAAGAAAAAAAATAAGGCTTACAATTACAGTAAAAAAACAAAACAACAAAAAGGTAGGAAATAATGGAAAATAACTCAAATATCATATGTGTGAGAAAACTACCCTACTACTTACGTTATTAATGAGAAGTGAAATTATCCTTTAACGTTCTTTTTGTTTTCCTCTTTCTCTCTTACACATGAAACAAACACATCCACACACAAACACACACACATACCTATCTATCTTCGTAGACTCATTGTACTCGCATTGAATATGATCGTCTTCGCATATAAAATATGAAACGATGAGAGAATGAAAAGAAGGAAGTATAATTCAAACGATTCGATGTGCGCTTGATCCAAGATTAATTCGTCGCAATTTACGCCTCGGTCACCCAACGCATCCACCCATCTAACCCCCTCTACATAGACACACGTACAGAGAAACTACCCTTCGGAAAGCTTCCCCGAATATACCATTCATATACATACACAGACACACATACATTCATCCAACCGCAAATCAATGTTAATCCTTTCCCACCGACATGAATATTCGTACTTCGAAACGATTTGCAAGCACGATTGTAAATCGACCTCCACTCTGCTATACTTGCATTGCATTGCATTGCATTGCATTGCATCGCATTGCATTGCATCGAACGATACAGAAAAATTATGGAAATGACGTAGTGTTTAAAATGTTTACCAATTACAATCCTCTGAACTTATGTTCTATAAGTATATACGTTTGTTGTATGTCGATGTATATGTATATGTATGTGTGTATTTGTTTATATGTGTGGATATATATATAAATATAATATCGACAGGTATATTGTATATCACACAGTACACATTCGCATACATTTCAAGTAGGTCAATAATACTCGACAATTTCGAATGTGTATGCAAGAGTACAGAAATATTTACGAAAGTAAAAATGAATGAGTGTGTGTATTGTATTTGTGTATGCATGCGAGAGAGAGAGAGAGAGAGAGAGAAAGTGAACAAATCGATCGAAACGAAAATTTAGATTCTTGATTCATCGACGAAGAGAACAAATTGTGCTCTTGGGAACGTAATTAGTAGTGACCAATTCATCGTACTTAATTGAAATTCGAAACTAACCAAACAATAATCTCTTATCCTTTCTACTGTTGTCATATCTTTCAAAATAATTTTTTATTATGATAGGAAAGAAGGGTGACGGTAAAAGTTATTTATTTGCTCATTTACTCATTTGCTTATTAACTCACTTACTCATTTACTCATTTATTGATTACTTATTACTCATTACTCAAAAATACTGGTTTCCTTATTGATTTTTAAAAAATTAAATAGAACACAAATTAAATACTAAATTATAATAAATTATTGTATATTATTTCGCTATATAGGTTTATAAAACTAATGAAACCTTTATAAAAAGGGAAATGGAAAAAAGTGTTCTTGATGCGTTGTCAACGTAATCTTTACTACAGAAAAAAGAAAAGAATAAGGAAAATGAACCTATTATCGTATTCCGTGAATGGTTGAATAGATCTTATATAATCCAAGCAAAGAAGATTCGGGAAGGGAGATTAAGAAGATATCTGACAATAAGGAAATTGCTTACCATCCTTCTGAACTTTTATCCACGTAATACATCGTCTAAGAATATTACGTTTAATCCTAAGTATTTTCTTTTGTCGTAAAAAAAGGAAAAGAAAAAATAATAATAATAAACGTTTACGATATGTTCTTGCATAATGATAAAAGAAATAAAGAGAGAGAGGGAGAGAGAGAGAGAGAGAGAGAGAGAGAATGAGAGAGAAGAAGAAAACGAAAATGGAAAATTGTCCTTAGTTAATTTTTTTTGTGAAGTCAGTATTTAAACATTAATAAAAGAAAAAAACATATAAGAGAAAGAAATTAAATCTATAATAACCTTAATTTACTCAATTGAAAAGTAATAATATACAATATAAAAACAAAAGGATATATTGGAAATAGACAAAATAGGAGAAAAAAGAAAAATGAATAGAAATGAAATCAGTTATATTATATTTGATTCCAAAAACTAGATCTAGAAATGATTTCTTGCGTACGATAAAACTATTTATTTTCATTTTTTTTTTTTTAACCTAAACTGTGTTCTTCGACCGAGTTTCTATCCTACCCCTCATCCTCTTTCTCCGCGTCTTCACTTTTCTTCAAATATTTTTTTGTTCCTTTTCTTTTAATTTGTTCTTTCTTCCCCAACTTCTCGTCGTGAGTAAAAGTTTTCTTCCGCGCGAGGAATTGTATAAGCGTGAGTGAAAGAGAGAAAGAGAGAGAGAGAAAGAAAGAGAGAGAGAGAGAAATAAAATTGAGAATTCGTTCATCGATCGAAATGACAGAAAAAGACGAGATAAACTAAGAGAGGAAAAGAGAAGTATAAGAAGGGTAGAGAGGAAAAGTTAATAATTCGCGAGAGAACATCGAAGGGGATAGAATAAATGCAAATTGCAAAGTACGATGCGACGGTGTGACGTTGCATGAATATTCGCGACTCGCCGCAGGCACGATTTACGATCCGTCACGGATAAGATCCGTATCTTCCGGATGTGTACGAAATATACTATGCATATATATATATATAACTATTCTCTATTTTGCTATGAAAATTTGGAAGAAAATGATGTCGCCGAAATACACGAAATACACCAATTACACGAATAATTTCATTATATTATTGAATTTTTTTCTAATTCATTTGAAAATATTCAAATGATTTCTTACGTTACTTTTTTTCTTTTGTTTTTCTTTTTCTTATTTTTTATTTTTTATACTAATTTGATATAAAGGCGAATTATAGTAAGAAATAGTAAAATTATAAGTCTGTTATTATAATTATCTGTTATTATAATTATATTAATTATATATTATAATTATAGTAAGAAATAGTAGAATTATAAGTCTGTTATTTTAAACAGAATACTTCATTTGCTATTGATCGACAATTCATTTATGAATTAAACAAAAATTTAATGGTAATTGGCAATGCTTTGAACAATTCATTTTATTCGAATATAATAATAATTACTCTCCATTTACAATTTCTCGAATTTTCGATATCGTATTAAGAGAATTATTATTAAGAAAAATCTTGATCATCATATATTTGCAACATTAACAATATTAAAATACTTTAATATAATATAAAATACTTAGATTATATTATTCCTACAAGAGATTCAACAGTTTCAATAATAAACTATGGAAATTTTATAATGATAGAATCATTTTGTTACATTATTAAACAATTAAATATTATTACTCGAGTGATTAATTCAATGATAGTTATAAACGTTTAGAGAACAAGTCCATTTTCAAAAATGATGCTCGTTTTTAATCATAATGATAAAATTAGCCGAACAAGTATTGCACAGTTTAATTCGAGAATAGTCGAAAACGAGGAGACGATTGTACGAAGTTCGCAAATGGCATACTTTTGCAGAAAAGAGAAAGAGAGAGTGAGCGAGTGAGTGAGTGAACGAGTGAATGAATGAATAAGAGAAAGACAGAGAAAGAGAGATGGAGAGAGAAGGAGAAAGAGATAACAACAATACTAACACTGGGAACATAACGAGACGATGATTATGCGCTCCGTACGTTCTGCGACAAATCGTCGCTAATGCGAGACAATTTGCATTAGCAATTACTCGATAGGACGAGTAGTATGTAACTGCATCCGTTTAGTTATGCAGACTCTGCAAAATTAGGATAATAAAGAAGAATGTGTATATATATATATATATACAAGCTTTGTAATACGATCCGCCGGGAATTCTATTATTTCGAAGAGGAATTTCATGATTCACCGATTGAAGTATCACCTAGTAAAATTAACCCCCATTTCGAAGGATTATGATCAGTATCCAGAAATCCATAAGATGAGAAAGAAAAAATGTTATATGTTATTAATCCCTTAGGCATAGAAATAAAATAGAATTCTATATGTTTCAAAAAAAAGATTCTTTTTTATTTTTGTTGTTTATTTTCATTGAACAATTATATGAATAAAATTAATAAATTGCGCGAAATATTTACATTGTTAAATATTTACTTATATATAATAATAATGGAGAATAAGTAGTATTGTTTCAATAATAAATTGTGATATATAGTTAATTCTGTAAATTAAGAAAAAAATTATGAAAACTTTGAAATATTGTATGACAAGGGGTTAATAAATTTGTTCATATAGTTTCAAATTATCAATCTTATTTAGAGACTTTAATTTACGAATGCATTCGATAATTAACAACATACAATAAATTTCTGTAAAATTTGAAATTTATCATTTCAAAAATTTATGTTTTATTATATGAATATTAATTTACGAAAAAATTGACAATGATTATTCTTAATTGTGGAATTGAGTATAAATAAATTAATGAAACTATGACGCTCTTAGTAATATGATATATATATATATATATATATATATATATTTATACACATATATATCGATCTCTCATAAATAATTTAACATAGTCAAACGAACGTTATTCTCGTGACCAAGTGCAAACATCTATTTCAAACATCATTTCGAAAGGTAAATGTTTTATAGAATAAATTATGAAGATTTTCATCTGATTACCCATACCCAAATCGAATAATGACAATCTATAGAAGACGTGGATTTGACCGAATTGATTTATCATTATTGATACACATATTTCGGTCATCTCTCGTGGTTATTGTTTAATCAGGAAACATATACCAGTTATTAAAATTTTTCCATATTATATTTTTTCTCTTACAGAAAACTTCACATAAATATCGTCGTTGATTATGGAAAGTTGAACGAAAATGGTGTTGAGCGTGTTGCTGCCTCTACTACTACTTGTAACAACTTTAATTTATCTCATAAATTCTACCGGTAAGTATAATTACAATAATAATTACGGTTAACGAATGAAACTTAACCGAAAATCATATTTTATTTGTCCAATAGTTTTTAAAATAGACCATAAAAGTTTCTTTTATAAAATACACAAATTTTTTAAAAACAAACAATTTATTTGTAAAAATAATATACACATAAATTATTGATTACCATTCCCCTGACGTAATCATACAATTCAAACTTTATATATTTCTATTTATAAATCAAATAAGAAGAATTATAGTTCGATTTATAGTTCGAAGATTAATTCATTGAAGAAGAAAACAATAAAAAAATAGAGTGATGAATATAAAAACGAATTCATCATTAATCACGTAAGAAAATAAGAAAAAAATATGTAAAGCATTTCTCGTGTAAGTCGAAGAAAGTATAGGTAACCTAGGTAAACTAGGAATAGAGGAAATAGTTCGACTATCTTCATCCAGAGGAAACATCGACCACGGCGTAGAACTTTCTCAATTAGTGGCCCAGCCTGATCGACCAAGAGCTCATTCGTATTCACGATGAAGCCACGATTGTAGCCACGATTGTAGCCCAGAACAGAACGATAACTCTCTGTTTCCTCCTTTACTTTATTTTCTATCTCTTTCTACTACCCCTTCCTAACCCTCTCTATATATCCCTTTTATACCCCCCTTTCCATCACTTTTCTATCTTTTCTCTTTATTTTCTATATGCACTATCAAAATACTTTCTATCTGCTACTCTCATTAGTTCTCGTTTTATTTAACATTCCCCACCCACCTCTCTTTCTCTCTCTCTCACTCTTTTTCTTGTTTCATTCATAGTTTCCTTTTACCTTCTCTCTTTTTCTTTTTTATTTCTTTGTCTGTATCGTTTTTTATGATTTTAGTTGTCTTTCTTTTTTGACCTATCAAAGTTTTATTTAACATTTTCTCTCTCTCTCTTTCATATTTTCTTCCTATTTTCTCCTCTCTCTCTCTCTCTCTCTCTCTCTCTCTCTCTCTCTCTCTCTTTTTCTTGTTTCATTCATCCTTTCCTCTATCCTTCTCTTTCTCTTTTTCTTTCAATTTTTTTCTTTTCTTTCTATATATCCTTTTCTATGATTAGAGTCTTTTTTTTTTCTCTTTCCTTTTTTGTGTGGTCTATCGGAAATACCCTATCACTCAGAAGGACGACCAAAGATAGACGACGACTGAAGCTACGGCCTCGCGAAAATAATTAGGGTCGCTGCTTTTAATTACTCGTCCGTTCGTTTCCATCCATCTCCTCTTTCCTTCACTATTTCTCTATTTCTCTATTTCTCTATATCTGTAGTAAAGAACCGAACGATGTAACCCGTCTTTCTCGACTCTATGCACGACCATTCTCGATCCGGTCTAACGGACGTGCTTTAAAGCACGAGCTTTCATCTCTCTATCTCTCTCTCTCTTTCTCTCTTTCTCCCATGGTATCCAATCCCAAACTAGGAATAATATCGGGAATCGAAGTCAAGCGTGAATCCAAGTATCAACGTCGGAAAAATGAACGTTTAACAAAATTTTAAACTGTTATTACTATTTCCTTTCCCTACTCACCATCACCATCCACCATCACCAACAACCATCACTACCAACACCCCGCTCTTTCTTTTTTTTTTTATATCGTCCATCTATTTATTTTTCTTCGTAAAAATAAAGATAGAAAGAGACAGACAGACAGACAAAACGATGGAAGAAAATCGTTACGTTGAAATAAATTTATAGAAAAATAAATAAAATAGAATAAAATTCTTATAAGCGCGGTGAAAAATATGGAAGGGAAAAAAAAAAAATTTGTAAGGAATTTTCTACAAGATTCTCCATTACCCAGGATCTCTATCTTTTATTCCCTTCAACAACTCCCATAAGTCTCACGTTTTAATACTGAATTTTTTTTCATCTCTCGATTTCATTCGTTGTCGCCACCTCTTTAGATATTTTCCTCTCTCTCTCTCTCTCTCTCTCTCTCTCTTTCTCTCTCCTTTCCGCCCACCATCTCTCTCTCTCTGTCTCTCTCTCTCATTCCTATTTTTTACTTTTTTATTCATTGAAATGCATCGGAAAACGCGATTGAAATACCGGTTGTTTCTACTTGAATAAATTTCAACTGAAAGTAAGAAGAATGAGAGATCTTTCAATGTATAAAGAAAAACGGAGAGAGAGAGAGAGAGAGAGAGAGAGAGAGAGAGAGAAAGAGAGAGACGAAATGGACAACTTGCTTTTTTATTTGCTTCTCTCTCTCTTTTTCATTCCCTTTCTCGTTCCCCTTATTTCTTTCTCCCTCTCTCTCTCTCACTCTCTCTTTTATTTTCTTTACTAAAACTCGATTCGTTTCCTTTACGTTAGATCTCCGCTAGGTTCTTTTTTTGTTTTTCAATCTATTTTCTTCCTTCATTTTTTTTTTTTTTTGCAATCGAGCGAAGAAAAGGCGTTAGGTCGAGAACCAAATAAAAACCCCATCGTACAGATAAAAGGATTCCGAGGAAAATCAAAAGCAACATTACTGAAAATCTTTATCATCTTTATTTTTTTTCTATTTTTTTTTTTGTTTTCCTCACACTTTTTTGTCAATCCTATTACGAATAAAAAAGGAAAACACGGATTTTCGATTCATCGTTAAGATTAATTTGTTAACGAATAATAAATACAAAATATATATTGATAAAATTTAAACGTAAAGTAAAGAAAAACGGAGATACATCGTGTTAAATTTCATCGTTAACGATCCAGCTAGATTTTTCTTCTCTCTCTCTCTCTCTCTCTTCCTTTTTTATCTTTTTGTTTCTCATTCTCTAACGTCTATGTAAGAAAGAAATTCGCTCGAAACTTTTCTCTCGGTTCGAACATTACAGCAAAATACTTTTCTATCGTTTCCAACATCCCACCCCACTATACCCCACCTCACCTCTATGTTCACCTACCTACTTACACCCTATTCCTGTTCTACATTTTTATTGTTTCTATACGAAAAGACCTTTTTCTGTATAAGAATCACCACTACCAACCATTGTTGGTTGCAATCCCGATGTAATTGTATTCTCACCTAACACCGTAAAAGTAAATACAATATTATTCTATTCCGTTTAGAAATGATTACAAATTGTTAGTGTGTATTCTCTGTTCAGACAATAATCTTATTTTAATATAAAACTCTATATTAACATTGTTCTATATCAATAGATTGATCTAACTTCCTGCTGACTAATTAGTTCTCCAAACTTTGTTACGATTAATCGTAACTAACAATAAGAACGTTCTATCGCTATAAAGCTAACTATTAAATTAGAAATTGTTTTCTTACTTAATTCTATTGTATATTCGATATAATATAATAAATTAATAAATCGATATTAATAAATCAAATCGATAGATACGCGATAATATTAATTAATTTAACATAAAAGTAATATTTTCTTTTTTCGTTTCTTTTTTTTTTTTAATATTTTATCTCAAATTATTAAATTTATTACAAAGTTAATATAAAAAATTGTTCGATTCAATGATTCAAAAATTCGATTTACTAGTGAAGAGAGTGCGCATTTCAATGTTCATAGCTATTCTCTAGCTTCTTATTAGGAAGGAAAACATGCAGAAGAGAGAGAGTGTGTGTATGTATGTATATATATGTGTATGTGTATGTATGCACAGCAGCACTTTCCACTTCACTTTAAGAGGCCACGACGGCGAGCTCGTTTGCATCGTTATTGACTACTTCGAAGAACCGTTGCGAGCGGATCTCCTACTTTTCCCAACCCCCTCCCCTCCCCCTCCCCCTCCCTCAAACCCACCCCCTTTTCCTCATACCTACGTACCTCATTGTCAAACGTGTGCACTCGTGCTTACCTCAGGACCTGGGATACCATACTACTAGTATAGTAGTTCTATTCCTAGCACATTGTCCTCCTACTATTATATTTACCCACCAACTTATACTGAGGTGAATTAAAAGTTTTTACATTATTTTTTTTCAATTAATTATTTAATTAATTGACTAATTATTTTTCAAACTTTGTTATCTAATTTTTCATTCCTTTTTTGAACATACGTACCATGAAACTTTATCCCCGCCTCTCCACCCCCTCCCCCCCATCACCACCAAAAAAATACAAGTTAGTTGCAAAGTAATAGCAAGTTATTTTGTAAAAAATTCATTATAACTTTTTCGAGACGTAACTTTTTAAATTAATTATTATTTTTTTTTTTTTCCTTTTTCTTTTATTTTTACATCGCAAAATCTCTCGTTCGTCCTAGAAAATTTTTTTCCGTCCGATTTCGTAGAACTTATCTCGTGAAATATTTTATCTGATGGGTAGAGCTTTTGGTACATTGTAATAAATTTTGTTTTTTTTTTTTATTTCCTCCTCCATGGCTTTTTCTTTTTTTTGTCGTAAATTTTATCCTTTCTTTTTTTTCTCTTTTTTTTTATTTTCTTTTTCTTTTTATGATTTATGTCTCGTTTACGCGATAGGATAAATTTGATTAAATAAAAATTGTATAAACAATAACATGTGTGGGGCTCCTCTTATCGTAACTTTTAAATGAATTTTGATCGATATGGGATTTATGTAATTTGTATCCCTTTTCTATCGTAATTAGATAATACTTTATCAAAAAGCTTTCTCCATTCATCCATACCAACATCATCGTATATCTACATTGAGCATCAGACCGCGATAACTTGTACGAGGAAAGAGTTCGATACGGATTACATCTCTCTCTCTCTCTCTCTCTCTCTCTCTTTTTCTCTTTTTTTTTTCACACAACCTATCATGAAATGCATGCATCCGTGCAATTTCATAAATCCTTTCACACGTTCTTCTGACGAGCTTCCATCGCACTGATTACTATCGTCACACGTATAGACCTCAATCGATGAACAACGTATTTGTAGAGACAAAGTATTGGAAAATGTATGTAATGAAAATTTCGAAGTAACATTTTAATATTATATATACACAATAAAAATATATATATTTTTTTTTTTATATTCACTTCTATTAGAGTTTTTATTTATCCGCGTTACTTTGTATTTTTATCATCAATATTTTGTAATTATTGATATTATTTTGTAACTTGTTTAAAGTATTTAACATTTATTATATTAATTATTATTTTATTTTCGAATTTTTATCGACCGATACGATTTCGTATTCAAATTTTTATCATTTTGTAACTACCAGTGTTTAACGTTTACTTTAATTATTGTTTTATTCAAATTTTTATCGATCGGTACGATTTCGTATTCATATTTTTATTATTTTGTATCTCTCAGTGCTTAACATTTACTTTAATTGTTATTTTATCCGAATTTTTATCGATCGGTGCTATTTTTATTTTTATCATTCTATAATTCACAATATTTTACATTTACATTAATTATTATTTCATTCGAATACTTATTGATCGATGCTAATCTGTATTATTTGGAAATTTACATTATTTTACATTTATTTATTTAATTATTTCTATTCCATAATATTGATTTAAACAACATTTATATTGTCGAGTTTAAATATACTTACCTTTAGATCGATTATAAATAAAAAAAATATAAGTCATTAGAATGACAATAATAATATAACAAACAAGTGGCAGAGAGAAGCCACAAATGTACTGCGAATTGACATTAAAGCATTCGAAATGGGAGAGCAAAGTACGATTAGGCAGTGACAGCTAAACGATAATTTCGCGCAATGATTCGACGGATCACTAAACGAACCAACAGGTCTAAACCGATACAATATCCTCTAGGTTTTCGAATGAACCGTCAAACGAATCACCACCACATTGCATCGATCTCGATTGATTTGAGTTTTGTATATGTGAGAACCGAACTATTACCATATACAATTATTCCTTCTATATATATATATGTAAATATATGTGCATATGTATATGCATTTATTGAGAAAATTTTACCATGTATTCGTCTGCATACATAATATATTTGTAAGTGTATGCATGTTAATGTGTATGTATATTTCTATATCATATGTATAGATAAAGAAGTATGTCTGTTTGTTGTATGTTTGTTGTGTATATTCGATGATCGATTTGATGGTAACATAGCGAGTCAAAGCTTTCCCTTCTATATAGAGATATATTTCTAAAGTTACCTTTATCCCTTTTAGTCAAAGCTCTTTCAACCATTGATCGTGTTCGTTTTAACTCCTCGGAGCTTAGCCAACAGGAAAATTCTTTACAATATATGTTGTTTATGATTTATGTCAAAACTATATTTCTAAATCTATCATTTTTATTCTAAACGAAGATCAAGAATAATCCAAATGACAAAGTTCAATTAATATATTATGAAGTCCTTTTGAGAAATAATTTAAACTTATATTATATATCTATTTATTCCTCGTGAAATATAATAATTTAAGCTTCATTATTAATTTTAGTCATCGTGAAATAAATTGGACTCATTATCAATTTATACTCCTTTTAAATTATTATTATTTTTATTTATAATCGGATTGTTTTAAATAAGATATAAGAATAATACTAATAATAATAATAATAAAAAATAATGAAAAAAATGATTTATGTTGTAGCCGAGTAAGAAGAAAAATATGAATAATGTTATATTATAAATAAATAAGAGTGAAAAAAATAAATAAATTTGTTTTTATTTAAAAGTTTAAATTTCAAATAGAAAGTTTAAAAAGACATAGTAGAAAATAGGTTAGTTTACGAGCGGTTAAAATAGAGACACTCGCTTTCCTTAATCGAACAAAGCGTACCCTGTAGAATGAGTTAAGAGATAATTAAGGTGATTCGCGACACTCGTTTCCTTCGTAATGGCATCGTCCAAGCAGCGAGCTAAGTTTTCGCGAAGGAAGCATCTGGAGACTTGTTCTCTTCCAATTTCATTCTAATCGACTTTCAGATCGAGATAGAGCAAATCTACGGATAAGATTTGTAAGAGAAAAATAAAGATAGAAAAGGTAGTGAGGTCTTTTTCCATGAAGTATTTCGTTAATGGAAGAAAGTGACAAGAAAATATTAGCTGTGTATGTGAATAGAAAAATAAAACATTAATCTTATATGTATATATATAAAATTAGATTTAAAAATAAAAATTATTAACAATATCTCTTTATTGAAAATATTAATTTAATTTAAAATTCGAAATAGTTTTTATTTCAATTTAATTTTCTCTTTTATTTTATAAGTTTAACAATTTTATTTTTATTTTAATTACAATTATTTCACAATTTTATTTTATTCATTTAAAATAATAAATAAAAAAAATTTAATTTGCTTTTTTTTTAATTTTTCAGGCAAAATGTGTCAATTTTTGTCTACTATCCTTAAGAATATTTATTACCTATGTACTTTTTATAGAAATTATAAAAACTATACAATTTAACACGAATGTGATTTCAAACGAATTGGTTTATGAATTTTTTATGATAGAAACCTATACGATATCAAAATGCGAATATAGATATAAAAAGAAATATAAGTATGGATAGGGATAACCAATGGAATTACATCGTAGCTTTAGAAAGAAAGATATCTTGTATGATAAGAATTCAGATCAGATCTCAAGAGACTCAACCCTTATAAACATAAGGGTATNCTAGGTGATACTTCAATCGGTGAATCATGAAATTCCTCTTCGAAATAATAGAATTCCCGGCGGATCGTATTACAAAGCTTGTATATATATATATATATATATATATATATATATATTTTTTTTTTAATAGACTGACGTAAGTTATTTAAATGTTTTTCTATAAATAAAGCAAAAACACACGAATTAAATTTTCCCCTCCCATTGAAATATATTTATTCTCATTAATATTCAGAGATTAATAAAATGATGATGATGATGAAAAAAAAAAAAGAACGTGTAGGTAAGAGATTTAATAAGGGTTAGACTGAAGGGATTTAATTAGGAGAAAATTCGCAAAAGATTTCATCTAAGGGTCTTGAAAGGGTTTCGTCGGGTCTTAGCCAAATAGCGCATATAGTCCGTTGGTAGTCCGAGTTAATTCCCTCCCACTAACTCACCACACCCGCTCCCTGCATCCACACCCACCCAACCTTACCCAACCTTACTAACAACATCGAGAGATAACGTTTCTCTGAATCGGGGGATTGAATTAAACAGTGTAAGAGAGTAAGTGAATGAGTGAGCGAGAGTGAGTGAGTGAGATAGAAAATGTTGTCCAGAACGGCATGCACAAGTTAGGCATACCAACGATGCAAAAAGATAAACAGAGAGAGAGAAAAGGAAAAGGGAAGATGGAAATGTTAAGAGAACCAGAATTTTAAAGTACCAGCTTTAATAGCTAATGCAATTTAAGGAAAGTCTCGTCAAACAAGATGGCAGTTTCTCGCGTTACCAGTAGACACTGTGGTGGTTTAGGGAAACGTATAGCAACGTATACCACAGCCATGAAAGGGGCCCAGAATCTGAAATTCTGCTAGCCACCAACGCCACTGTGGCTAACGTCTCTTCCGTTTGCATAGTTAAAGGAATAGCTCGTGTAATTACCGAAGTCCTAGTTTGCTACTAACTACCATCCTTGTTTATCTTATTATTTTATTCGATTAATTTGTCTATATAATCTTTCCTTTTTTTTTTCTTTTTTCTTTTTTCTTTTTTTACTTCTTTCTCCTTACCCGCCCCCCACGCTCCGCCCGCCCTAATTACAATTAATTATTTTATCATAATTCGTATCATATTGATTGTATTTCAAAAGATTTTCGTCTATATGTATATTTTATTCACTCCTTTGACACATATTTTCATAGTTCTTTTTCATCCGTTCATCCGAATCTCAAAGATCTTGTCAAAGTAAAGGAAAGGAAAGACTTAGTAATTTCATTCTCGATATATCCACTAGAAAAAGATCTTTCAAACGGAACGGTAATAATATAAAAGGATTCTCTCGTATCGTTCATTTGTATAAAATATCACAAGAGGAGAACAATCTTTTTTTTTTCTTTCTTATTTCCGGTCAACAAATACGCATTCAGAATTTTCTTTTCCTTATTATTATTTCCTCGTGGTATTAATGTTACATTTACAATAAATTAATCATACAAATATACAAATACACACACACACACACAAAATATTTATCAGGTCAGTCCAAAAGTTCGTGCGCATTACACTATTTTCAAATTTCGCAAAAAGTGTGCACAAACTTTTGGACTGATCTGATACATAAAATTATTGTAATAATAACCAATCACGAAAAAAAAAACACACAAAAATACGTAGAAAATATTTTCCCAGTGCTGTTTTTCCTTACGATTTTAATCTGCAATTTGTATTGAATGAATTAAAATTAAATTAATATACACGTCGCGTAGAGATAAATTTCGATCAAAACCCATGTAAATACACACAGTTATTTAAAATGATTATAATATTTACATATATGTTATATGTGTGTGTAGAGCTGTTTCGCGTCGAGGGCATCGTTATCTCTCTAGCCTAGTATAAACTCTCTATTACTCCCCGAGAAACTTCCTAGAAGTTTCCAAGAAACTCGAGGTATAATTAATGGGCTCTCACATTGATCGACGACTTTGGAATAGCAAATCCCAAAAGGCAAAACGCATCTATAGATCCATTAAATCGTTTACCTACTCACATACTCGTATATGCACACGTGCACACATGCACGTACACACACACACACACACACATCTCGTTCGACCGGAATTGTTAGAATAAAACTTCAAATTTGATAGTAATTGGATGTACGTCGAATAATTAATAGAATAAAAAAATTAACTAAAAATAAATTCCACGAAAGAAGAAGATGTAAAGGAAGAAGAGGAAGGGGTGGAAGGGGATGGGGGATTAGGGACAATATAAAATATAGCAAAGACAAGAAAATCGTTAGAAAGTAAGTAGGAAGCTTAGTTTAAATGTCGAATGCTGTAAGGCAAAGCAAATAAATCCAAACTCGAGAAAGTTTTCGACCCAAACAACAAGCCGACGAACTTTACCAATATACCGCAGGAGTAAAGTTTTAGCGGTGAACGTTTATGTCTCTTTCTCTCTCTCTCTCTCTCTTTCTCTCTCTCTCTCTTTCTCTCTCTCTCTCTTTCTCTCTCTCTCTCTTTCTCTTTCTGACAAACCATTTCATTCCACGTTTTGTCCTCAGACGACGACAGTCGGGAGAACATTCGAGAGAAATGCTCGAAATGAGTTTACCTGGTACTTTTTGTTTTTTTTTCATTTCGACCATGTAACAAGTCTCTACTTAACTCTTAGTGTATATAATCCTGTAGCAAACCTGTTAACTTCCTACTACCATAAACGTTTCAATATATAACCTTGAAACGAAAAAATCTATTTTAAAGTTAAATACGGTTTGAATTAAATGTTAACTTTTAAGGACTGTATGAACCGTGTAATTGAGAAATGTAAAAATTGTGTCATGGTTTGTTTGTTAGATGCAGTAAATACTATAAACACCACCACCACCACCACTACCACCACTACCACCTCCACCACGGTGGGGAATGGAAAAAGTGATGATGATGATGGTACGAAGGATGTTATCAGACGTGGGGAACTCGTGACAGATGTCCTTGCACAAAATGGCGGTACTGCTGTACTTCCTTGCATGTTTACTCATCCTGGTTTAGTAAGTAAATCATTTCATTTACATTTTAAAAAATAATACAATTCTAAATGAAATAAATATTTATTACAATTGTGATTAACGTCGAAATTAATATTTAATACGTTTGACTAAGATTTAGATCTTTTTAATATTTATTTATATATTTAATCATCAAGGAAAATCATCACGTTTGTTTTAATATGATTTAAAATGACAATTTCATAAATTTGTTCTTAAAAATCATTGAAATTATTACTATTATTATTGTTATCCAAACCCCTTGTGGATAGGGGGATAGAATATATCCACAGTATCCTCTGCTTGTCGTAAAAGGCGACTAATAGGGGTTGAGTATTGACTTGACAACCCAAACTCGTAAAAAGTCACTTGTTAGGAAAACTTCAGGAAGAATAATTTTGCTGATTCTTCGATTCAAACTTTTTGAAAAGAAATTCAAGTCCTTCTTCGAGCTATAAATTTTATTGGATATATAAATTATTATTATATTTGAAAAAAAAAAAATAATCAAATTATTATTCGCAACTATAAGAAATAACATTTCACAATTTTGAGATGAAATTAAACAAACGCGTGGTGTTAGTCTCAAGAAAATTAAATAAATTAAACAATTAAAAAGAATAAAATAAATGTGAAGTAATTCGAAATTTGTATACACACAGAATTATAAAAATTTCCTTCAAATCGTACAACGAAAGAAACTAAAATTTGTATGCACGTACACGCGTATATCCATAGGGATACAAAATGTCAACTAATAAAACAAACTGAACACTCTAACACGTACACGTGTAAACAGTCATAAAAATTTCAAAAAAAAAAGAAAAAGAAATCATACAACTGAAGTTAATTGCAATTTAATCACATAAATACGAAGTAATAAACAAAATCTTATCACACGTTAAAATAATACATAATATTACATAATGAAACTGACATAACACTTGAAAAACACTTAAAACGTATACACAGAGAAAAAGAAATTCTTTTAAATCACACGCTTGAAATAAAGCGAATTTAAGTGCGCGTAAATGTGCACACCATTAACAAAGAAACAAAGAAAAATACGGAGAGAGAAAGAATAAAAAGCTAGACGTTCGTTCGCAGTAGACGTAAATAAATAATCCAACTGGTCTACTGGGGTATTCAAGCCAAAGGTTAGTTCTCATGAGAAAGAAGTGTAGGGTCGAGAAATCGCGAGAGTTGGAAAGCACCTTCCGCGAATATATTACATGCAACGAACCTTGGCAAGATGAAAGGGAACTCGCTTAAGAGAGAGAGAGAGAGAGAGAGAGAGAGAGAGAGAGAGAGAGAGAGAGGGAGGGAGAGGGAGAAGAAGGGGAGGGGAATAGCAAAAAGCAACGTCTTTCGTATAGAAGTACGTCTAGGAGGGCATCCATCCTCACCCGGACGTAATTTCTCTGCATTAATGTTGCAAGTGTCAAGTTGGCTCTCGTCAAAAAACTATGCCACAAGAGTAAACTCCAGTTCGGTTTAGACTACAAGCTCCTGTTCTTCAGCTTCTCTTTATCCAAAGAAAGAGATAGGGTAAGAAAATTGTTTGCTAGTATTACATAGGAAAACAACATTAATAAAAGTATTATATCTTGCTAGACCGAAAAGTTCTCTCGGACAGATTTATTAATAGAATAATATTTGTTGTATATTTTATATATTCGAAAAAAAAAAATATCATATATTATATTATATATAAACTATATACTCATTTGTTTATTTTGTCCGCGTAATATCTTTCCGGGTAACCGAATGAATGAACAATAATACAGGAATATAAGAAATACAGGATATTGTTAGGTAGAAAAAGTATATTAGAAAGAGAATATCTTGATGAAAATTCATTTAATGGTATGAATATTGAAAAATAATACAATAGGAATGAAATTGAAATGGAATGTTTTTGTAAAAGGGTTGTTTATTCCTTTTTAATGCACTCAATCGTGTTTTACGATTCCTTGCGGAGTTTAAAAGCAAACCACGGGAGGCAAGGAAACAAGGAAGCAAGGAGGTTAGCAAACAAACCATGAGAAACGCGTAAAGTGTTCTACTACCTCTCTTTCTTCTTATTTGATCCTTCTTCCTCCTCGCATGGAAATAAGTTCGTCGTTGGACGGTGGCCGTTGGCTTTTGCTTCTCTTTGAAGCGGTCAATTTCAGACCGGTGTGCTTCGTTCGACGCCGCGGGGAAAATTGCACGAGAGAATTGCATTTCCTTTGTCCTTTAAGCTCTCTTGAACGTTGGTATATATCTCTCTATCTCTGTTTCTATGTATATATGTGTATGTATATGTATATATGTGTATATGTGTGTGTGTCTTGCGTCATGAGTAGCTTTGATCCTCTGTTGGTGACCATTACCACTAGGCAGGAAGGATACGTGGAATTGATTTTCACTTTGCAACGTTTCTGACGAAGGATATGTTTACTTGTTGACGATTAATAATTCAGATATTTCTGATCCGCTCTTCCATAAATACTCATTCTATTCTATTTAATATTATTCTTTTTATCAACACGTTTCTTTTATTTTTATATGAGATATATTATATATTTTTTTAATACCATAGGGTTATATATATATAAACGAAAATTTTTGAGCTTTAAAATTCGAAACTTCGTAGATTAATTTTTGTTTCGTTAAGTATTTAGAAACATTAAAAATCTCATACAAATTAGGACGAATAGATTATTTTACAAAGTATAATATTTGTTTAATAATTTTGTATAATACAACGAGTGCTAACTTTTTGTTCAAATAAATAAATCAGGTTCAGCAATTAATAATTAAAATATAAAAAGTAGAAGAATTTTTAATATACAAAAACACGACAGATTAAAAAAAAAAAAAAAAAACGAGAATAAATTTGATAGGAGGAGTAGTAGTAATATCGAATAGAAATTATTTTCGATAGATCGATCGAGATGTTTCAACGAGGGTAACAAAGAAATCAGTTTGATGCACACTCCCCCCCATCGCCCCCCGACTCATTGCTTCCTTTCTTACCCATTCTCTTCCCTTCCGGAACTTCCCCGTTCCGTACTGCTTTGAAACGAACGTGCATCTGACAGGAGTTAATTACACCACGAGAGAGAAAGAGAAAGAGAAAATGAAAGACATAGAAAAAGAAGTGGAAGAAGAAGAAGAAAAGAGAACGGGAAAGGAATTATCGTGACAATGCGACCACCTTCCATTGAACCGAAGATTCGAATTGGCCGAAAAGATTTTTCCCTGAATTCTCAATCTATCTATCTATCTACCTATCTATCTATCTTTTTATCTATCGATTTATTTTCTTTTTTTTATCTCTTTTACTTTTTTCCCTTTCTTTCTATTTTTGTTTTCTCTCTTTGAGAACTCGGCAAGCTCCAAATAAACGCACGGCGTATCGGATTACGGTCGAACACGTCGAGAAGGAAAAGGAGATTAAATGTTTGTACGACCCAATTCCTGTGCGAAGCTCAGCACTCGTTGGCTAATCGTGCGATTCGTCTTTAGTCCTTTCGTCGATCGCCACTTTCTTATAAAAAAAAATCGCCATCTTTAATTACACGAAATTATTTCCAACCTGTATATGGAAAATAAATACACGCGTGGCAAGAGAAACGTATAACACAACAATAGTTTTCTTTTATTACTATAATACTATAATTTAAAACATATTTACTCTCTATACTACAACTTGTTTAGGAAATAAAAACTTATCGGAAAAAAAATTTCCTTCTTATTGAAGAAAATTTTGTGCCATCTTTTTAATTACACGAAATTAATTCCAGCGTATATTAAAATTAATACAAGTGGTTAAGAACGTATAGCACAACAGTATTTTTTCGTTTACTACTAAAATACTATAATTTAACATATATTTACTGTATCACAATTATTCAGGAACAAAAAATTGTGGAGAAAAATTTATACATATCATAATTTGTTTTTTCTATTTTAAAACTGTCACATACGCGTATGATGTCGGATTCTCTAAACAAAACCAGGACGTCATGCACGTGACGTTGCTCAGAACGTATATTTGAAAAATATATATAGATCTATTATATATTTAAAATATATCAATCTTCTCTCTTTTTACTTTAATTTTTGTTATTTCGAGTCGTTACGTTGATAACCAGTTTCAATTAAATAAAATTCTCTATCATCCTTTAATTACAATATATTTTAATTTAGATACGATCTAAATATTGACCATGAAATTATATATACATTTTCTATTTTTTTCTTCATATATATATATGTATATATATAATATTTTTTTTTTCTTTTTTTCCTTTGACATTTTTCGTTTCTCTCGGATTAAACTTTAAAATACGAGATAGTTTATTTCGCAGTCGTGTTTTCTCACTAAAACTTGCTTCATCCATTAGAAATAAGAGAAACGAGGTCGAACGGTAAGATGCAAGGAAAGATCATCGACTCGAAAGATGAAAATAAAATTTAACAGCACTCCTTATGCTGTGGAAATCTGTCAATTCAATTTTCAAACCCCCAATATATATCTATAAATACGTATATATATATATAGAATACGTATATATATAGAATACGTATATATATATGTATTCTCGATAGCTCTGATGCGGAAGTTAAACATTAGAATGGTTTTTCCAGTACACTGTACCATATTTGCTACATGTTCTAAAAATATATAGTACGCCATACGCCATAAAAAATTTCAACTTATTTACATTCCCGAAGCATACGAGCGAAAAATTCGCTTTCGATATTTTACGGAACTTCGTTGAACATGAAACCCCCTCAAAATAAAACAAAAAAATATATATATATGAAACAATTTATTCTTAATATTCGTCAAAAACGTTGTAAAACAAATAAAGAAATTGAACAAATTCGTTCAACTTTATTACCAAATTATTTATTTATATAATATTCATTCACGAGATGAATGAATATTAATAATAATCTTTCTCGAATATAAACTCATCGATAAATTTATATTCCACTCTATTAATCGTTTATTTATATTATTTAGATATTTTATAATGAGAATGTTTTATTCGTACACGAGTGTGTCCAGATTTGAATGAAGACAAAAAAAACCAATAATTATTTTTATCGAAGCGTTTATTTTTCCCTCCGCCCCATAATAAATGAAAATATAACCCCTAATGGTTATTGATCGTGATTATTGGATCGTTCGATTTAACCATTCGTTTCTTTTTCTTTTTTTTTTTTTTTGTGTCGATGACAGATCGTCGACAGTTGTCTTGATGGGCTCGTTCGAACGAGAGGGTAAACGTTCGTCAGGAGTGGTAAATGGAACCTTTACCGAAACAATAGGCAAAGAAACGAGCTTACGGAAATAGCCCACTTAACAATCCCTCCACAATATATACACGGTTACTGACATTAATGGCTTAGACTTTTCTTACTGACAATGATTTTCTCCGTTGTATTTTAATATCATTGTCTTTACTACCCTCATTTAGTATTATAATTCATTTCTAGTTTTATTCTCTTTAATTAAATCCTATATATATATATATATACTACTTGTGTTCTAATTTTAATCAACATCAATTATTGTATCTCATTCAAAGTTTTGTACAATTAAAAGTTACCGGTACGGAAATAGCAATAGAAAAATTTAATTCGTGATTCGGGATAGGGTGGAGAGCGAAGGGAAGGGGAACACATTGGAATGACTTTGAATAATTTTTGTGATCTAATTTCATTTCATTTAATTACTTAACGCATAATTTGATAATAAGATTGTGATATAGAAATTGCAATAAAATAATTAATTCGAGGTTTGGAAGGAACATATTATAACAATAGCCTTGAATAATTTTATGGCCTAATTTTGTGTTTTATATTATTTTATTGTATTAAATTTTATAAATTTCAATACTAATTGACATCGATTCGAACTAAATGTGTTATACTTTACACCTAATTTTATATTTAACAAAAATTATTCCGATGAAATTGCAATAAAAAAAAAAGAAACAGAATTTAGATGTATATAAAAATATTGAAATATCCTAAATCAAAAAATCAAATTATTTAGGAAAAAAAGGATTTAACATCAATGAACGTCAGTCTTAAGAATAATACAATAAACGCGATGTCACTCGTAATAAATGATCAACCTAATAAATATTCATTATAAGCTAGAAAACATTTAATTGGGGTACGTTTAACGAAAATGAAACGATTAAATTGAACTTAATATTCCTTGAATATGTTCACGTATCATTAATCTCGATAGTTTTGGATCGATTGAGTTTCGAGTCTAAATTCGATTTCATCAAATAGCTCACGTTTCTCTTGCTTTCGACATTCTAACATATACATTTATATCCAATTGTAAGTATATACATCTTTCTCTATGTGCGTATGTGTAAATGTTTGTTGTATACTTGTATGTATCGTTTTGAGTAAGGTGCAACGATGTTTTCCTCGGATCTACACTTGACTCCTTCTGTGATTAATTCAGCAGTAATATAAGCAGTACACACCTACATAAATACATATATTGGGTTCAACACAAATACATGGATATGTGTATCAAACCAATGGCGAATAGGACTTGCATGATACGGCATATCCAACGTGTCGAAGCCGGAATGGCATTCTCGTTTGATGAGACTAATACCTCGAGCTAACTACGATCCAACCTATATCCGCTTATAATTCGCTGTTAGAAACGCATTTATGTCATCTGTTCATTCCAATAAATCTTTCAAAAACCAACATTCTTAAAACTCCTAATTAAAAAAACTATTCTATTACGATATCATTTATATCCAATTAAACAATAATTGTCATTTCGAATACTTCAAAACCGAACAAATATATTACGATATAATTTCAATCCGATTAAACTATAAATGTCATTTCAAATACTGCGAAACGATCAAATTCTAAAAACTTGAAAAACAAAAGATACAATGAAAGTGACATATATAATAATTTTATTTGCAAATGTAGTACCTATAATTTTACATAAATTATAATTAAATCTATTCTTTTATACGACATTTTATAAATGGTCAGAAAATTTTGCTCTGACTAAAAAATATTAATAATAAAAATAATCAAAGTCTTGAATAATAAATTATGAGAGAGATAACATTAATAATAATAATAAGTTTCTCAGATTATTGTTGGAAATTTTGTTGAACAATGAAAATTTCTATCGAAATAAATTCAAGATTTTTCTTGCCAGTTTTTTTTTTCTTCTTTTTATGTCAAAAAATTCATTAATCATTCGATGATAATGTTACTAATAATAATAATAATAATTTGTTAAGATATAAAAGCAATTATTTACACTGAAAGATATTGTAGGATCTATAGGGGGAGGGTAATAGTGCTGGTGGTCGACGAATCGGTCGGATGGAAATTACAAGGAGAATAACGCCTACTTTACAACTAGCAGTTACACTAGAGAGTGCTTCGTGGTTTTACAGGCATAGGGAAAGCCTGCTCTTGGCTAAGCAATTTACGTCGAGAGGAACTGTTCAGGAAATTAATCTTCGACGATTAAACCGTGAAAACCGTTTAATACGTTTCGTTCGAATCTATTGCTACATAACTTCGAATTTCATAGATGAACATGTTAAGACACTACATATACTCTAACTAGGCATATATCAATCCCATAGCTATATTTTAAGCATTATAATAAACTTAAATGTAATTCCCTATATCACGTGATCTTGGGAATTTAACTAGAAATTTAATCGAAATATTATATATATTTTTTTTTATTTAGAATCCTAATGAAATTTTTCTTTAAATTGGACAACACCGTTGATCGTGAAATTAAATTAAAAATTTGATTACAATTCTGTTATTTTCTGGGAGTCTAAAGAATACAATTATAGCGTTTATAAGAAATAACAAAAACATCATTGAAAAAATATTAATTCTATTAGTGTCGATCAATCGAATAAAGTTAAATGCGGTTTCGTACCGGACACGACGTTCGTTTGATAATCAAAGCCCTGACACATAGCTAGCTGTCGTGTTACTCGTGTACTCGTAACTCGGTACTCATGTACTGTTCGCCTACTTGATCAGCCATGTCGAATTAACCAACGATCAGTGTACCTTTCGTAACATATCTATTCACGATTTCTAAATGTACCCTTAAACAACAGGTCCATAAATTACCATAATACTCAAACTAGAACTGAACTCTGTATCGGTCTATCAAATTTTATCATCTAAAGTAACCACAACCAGATCAGATGACTCATTTTAGTATTTTTCAATTGAAAATCGCTATTTAAACTTGTTTTTTTTTATTTTGTATACATTTAACTTTAAAATATTTGTAATTACTAATTGAAAATTTTATTGATGTTTAATTATTATGTTAATTATTATTTATATACGCATACATATTTTTTGTTGTTGTAAAAAACTGGTCATAATTTACGATAACATAAAAAAAAAATATAAGTAGTGTGGTATGTTAATAAAAAATGTATGCATTTGATAAACTTGCATTATAGTGGTTTCGAATAATTTTACGTTTAGGATCTCGGCTGATAAAAATACGTTCCTGTTTCTGGTTACGACATGATATGGAATATGATAGGTGAAAATTTCGATAAATTTTTTCTAATATTTTGTCGACGTAACATCGTAATTGTCGAGTGCGTAACGTAAGAAGAAGGAATAATAAAATGGACAAATATTTATGTTCGTCGTAAATTATTAAACGATATCGAACGACATTTCTCTGCTACGGTTCGATAAGTCCCATCGAACTTTACGTTCAGTTCTCGTAAAATGGTTATAAAAGGGAAATATCCAAAGTCGATAAAGTTTAACATATCGATTGTCACGTGACGTTAAAAGAAATAAAGAAAAAGAGAAAGAAAGTTAACTGCAACGAAGGATAAAATTAATCGTTCAAAAAGATATTAAAGATGAAAGGTATCGTGATTAGGGGGAAAAAAGGAGGGGGGGACGATAAATTTGTGGTGACTTATTTTTTTTTTTTTTAAGTATCACACGAAATAGGAATTAAAAAGAAAAAGAAAACACATAAAAAGAAAGAGTGAAGAGTTTTAATGAACGAGTACGATATTTTATATATACGTTGAACTTAAATAGAATATGCAAATGAATAAATGAGAATTGAAATAGAATTTTGTCATTGTACTAGTTGAAATATTATCGAGTTATATCAATGTTACCCAGAGAAATTGTAATTTATTTTCTATCCTATAATCGGGAGAAAAAATAAAATCAAGATAACTGAAAGGGGGGGGGGGACAAGAACAAAAAAGGAATAATATAATATATTATGCGAACCGTTGGAATTTGGCGTCAATTAATTTTGAATAAAATCTAGGCTAACGAAGGGTCGTGGGAGGGACGTGGGAGAGAAAATGAAATACAAATTTGTTGATCAAATTGGATAAATAACAAAATATTTCTTTACAAATTCAGAACAATATTTTATACCATTTGTTAATTCGTGCATGCGCGCGTACTAATCGATACAAACATTTGCGAAAAATTCTTCTACATGTGCTTGTCAAATCGAGCTTTTTGTTTTATTTTATTCTCCATTTCTCCGAGATTTTTTTTTTTGTTTTTTCCATATACGAATTAAAGCGAGCAAATGCGATTACGGTTTAATTAGAATTGACATGGTGGGAATTTCAAAATTGATTAACTCGGTTGCGACAATACCGAACGCGATTTGTTTCGTCGAATGATTGACAGTTTTATCATTTACCGGATGGGAATGACACGTTCAGCAAGGCACTAGCAATCGGATTTTCCGTAATTAACGTCATAGTCGAAGAATCAATATACGATCAGCAGAGAAACGTTACTTCTTTAATTAATATCAACGTAATTTTGGTCTCTATCGTCAGAATTTAACTTTCAAAACATTATGTTAACAAATATCTTTCAAACAAATACCACAGACAATTAACCAAAAATTCTATTATATATATATATATAATATATACCTAATATATACCTATATATATTAAGGTATTATATATATATATATATACCTAATCGACGCGATAAAATTTCTACTTAAAAAAAAAAAAATAGAACGAAAAGGATAAAAAGAAATGGAAAAGAAATTGAACGAAAGCCCTAATAAAATTTTCCCCGCATCCAAATATTTATTTTTATCTTTTATTTATCCCCCATAACAATGCCTATTTACTTTTCATACTATACCTATCCTACATTTTTACATTTTTTTCTTCAAGTATCTCTCTCTCTCTCTCTCTCTCTCTCTCTCCCTCTCTTTTTCTATCATTTTCTTTTCGCAGAAAAAGCAACGTCAAAATATCCATATACATATACGTAAGTTAGGTAAACGAAAGGATCATAAAAAATGGTCTATCGTAAACTCAAGTATTGAGCGAGGATGTTTAGTATAGTTGAAGCTGTGAAAACTCACATACACACACACACACACATAAACGTATACACACCTATATACACATTTAGGCTAACAACGAAGTAAGCCAGCATGATACCAAGCAATAGAAACGCGCATACGCGAAAAGCTGTAGATAATAGGTTCACATTCTAAGCAGACGTATACTTGTCGGTTGGCTTGCTTGCAAGCTGCAACGTCGAAAAGCACCAAAGAAGGCAATCAATATGCCAGTGACACCATGGACACGCAGAGAATCATACGAAGCATCGTCATCTTTTATTCATGGTGCGTGTCGTCCTTGCTTTTACTCCCACAACCCACCTCTTCAGACTCTCTTCACCCCCTTCACCCCGCTCACCATTTTCACCTCAACCTGCTCCTTCTCGAACCAGTAGCAGCACCACCACCACCACCACCACCACCACCACCACCACCACCAGTCCCCCTTTCACCATCATCTTTATCCTTCTTCTTATTCTTATTCTTATTCTTTATCCAATACTTTTTCATCTTTACCCCTATTTTTTCTACTTCGTCTTCTACTTCTTCTTTTTCCACTTTCTTTTTATCATATTCAATGCTTTAACGTTGACAGATTTCCTTTATTGTTTCGTTTTGCGTCACTTTATTTTCTTTTCCTTCGGAAAATGGAAATCTCGCGTTTTAACAAAAAAAAAAAAAAATAGGATAGATAATTTTTGTTTCATCGATTTGTATAATCGTATTCATAGGATGAAATTGAAGATTGTGTACGTGTGAAAATTTACAGGTCATATATCTCAATAAGAATTTATGAATTAAAAGTTAACAACATATTGATGTCCAATAAATGTTAAATTTGTCGAGTATTTAGTTAGGTCGTTTTTATCAAAGAAACCTTTCGTTTTATACTGTAATTGTACCTTTAAAGCGTTTAAATTAGTCATGAATATTAGCCTTCTCTTTCTCTCTCTCTCTACCTTTATTTCTCTCGGAGTATATAATTACCCAAACAAAGAGAGAGAGAGAGAGAGAGAGATTTTAGCTGAAATAATAACGTTACGTTGCACACAGGACAACAAGACAACTTACTACCGATTAAACACAAACATCATTTCACCGAATCTCTGTGTTTTTGTTAATTTGTTTAGTTAGTATTTACAGATTTATACACTGTTAGTATATATAATAGTTATATACAAATTACCAACAAATTTAATGAAAGTGCAGTAATTGTTTTATACCTTTTTCTTTTTCTTTTTTTTTGTAGATCTGTTCTTTTTTTCTTTTTATTATTATTTTTTTCATAACTCTTTTTACATTAATACAGGTTTTTCATACTACTGACCTCAACAATTTGAGGAATAAACAATAACCTACAGTTTACCATTACAATACACACACACACACACACATATACACATATACGTACGTTTAATAAACGATTTATGCCTAGATATTTTATTTTTTTTTATTTTTTTTCGGATCCTTTTACAAGTATACAAACCGTGCAGTCTATCCGTACTGACCTAAATAATTTGAAGGATAAACAATAACGTTGAGTTAACTGACGTTTTATAAACGGTTTATACTCTAACTCATACACATTGGTTTTATGTATATGGGCAGGTGCATAGACGATGTTGCAATAATTAAAGGGACGACTATGGTAACAGGAGGCGTTTGCAAATAGCCGTCCATTTCAGATGCAATAAATTTCTGAACTAGTCATAGTGTTCGTACATAGTGTTGTTACGAATGTTCTCTAACGAGAAATCGAATGGTTCCATCTCTCTCTCTCTCTCTCTCTCTCTCTCTCTCTCTCTCTCTCTCTCTCTCTATTCTAGCTTACGTTAGTCGATTAAATCGGACTAGCAACGAGATTTCAACAGAGAAATAAAAAAAAATCAAACAAGATCAACTGAACTGAAATCGATAGTTTTTTAGTTTTAATTTTTATTTTCTCTTTCTCTTTCGATTCAAAAAGTTGAAAACACAAAGAAAGTTTTATTTTTTTTTTTTTTTTTATTTATTTTTAAACTATAATAATGAAAAGTTTTACAATAGATTCAAATTTATGGTTCAATGAAGCTTGATAGTATTGTAAAAATAATCGATTTAAGTAGTATAAACAGGGAGAAAGTTATATATATATGGTAAGACATTTTTAAGTAGTATAAAAAAGAACATTTTTAATTAACGTTTGCAGAGAAAGATAACTTAAATAGCGATTGTTGATCATTGTAAATAACGGGGTGTGACTAAAAAAAAAAAAACAAGAAAAAACATTTTAAAACTTTCTTTTTATTAAAGTTATAAACTGATTTTAATTTTCGATTTCTTCAGTCAAACGTTCCTCGTAAAGTTAACGAAGTAAAAGAAGAAAGTTCAATTATTTTTTGTTTTCTTTTTGTTTTAAGTCAGAATCTTATTCCCTCTTTTATTTCGTCGTTTTTATTAAAAAAAAAAAGATAAAAGGATTATTACATACTGGTTTTAATAATACGGAACAAAAAACCGTACCGTTTTATACGATGTTTATAATAATATACGAAGAAATACAGATTTCATTGGTTTAAAAGGAAAGCAGAATGAGGAAAGAAAGAAAAAAAGAAAAAGAAAAGGAAAATTCTTATTACTTTTTTCTTCCTTTTCTTATTTTATAATCCCGATTTTTTCCTCTTATGAAGAAAAGAAAAAAAAGAGAGATAAAAAAAATACATAAAGTAAGAGTTCATTTTGTAAAAGAAAAAGCAATATCGGCTGTAGTATAACAATTATGGTAATCTAAATTATCGCGTACTCTAGGTGAATTAAACCATTGAATTTTCAAGCTCGTCTTGGGCTTTGTTTCTCCTACGAACTCGACTTTATCGAACGTTGATAAATAGAATTTACTGGACCGAGTTAGTGATTCGATTTATAACGAGTAAAACGAATGAAAAGCGACTTTGTGGTTACTTTATCCTTTCTCTCTCACAGACTAACACTCTCGATACATTAGTACGTTGCACAATTACGAGATTCGATAGTTATTCGCACATTGTCGAATAAACTGGCCTAATGATTTACCTCTTCGCTTTTAAAGAATTCGAGTTAATGAATACGAAGATATGAAGAAAAAAAGAAAATCAGGTAAAGAATAATTCAATACATGTATGTAACATAATTTTTCTGAATTTTAGGTAACATGGATAAGAAGGAAGGATAAACAATTTTTAACATTAGGGAGAATCACGTATTCCATAGACACGAGATTTATCGTCTTACCCGATAAACCTAATTGGAATTTATGGATTAAGAATGTTAAACACGAGGACGGTGGTATCTACGAGTGCCACGTGAGATAATTTCTTAGTTATTTATATCTATGTACTTAAAATGTGAATGTATAATGATAACGGGTATATATAAATCAGTTTTGGGAGAAGAGTGCCTTAATATAGGCAACCATTTGTACGACAACGTGTTTCTTTGCGCAATTGTATTTACTAACACCTGTGTATGTACAAATATATTGCCTATATTAAGGAGTACTCGTCCGTAGTACGAATATAAAAGGTTGTCTATCCTAAGGAACGTTAATACTCTTTACCTTTTTCAAAATTGACAAATATGAAAATTTGTTTAACTTAAAGCGCAATTTTTTGTCTAGTATTTTCAAAAAGAGTAATTAATACAAGATAATCGATCAAATATCATCGGTATAGGGAATATACAGATGACATTTTAGTAACTGTGTTTGAGAAAGTTATCTTCTAGTAAATAATATATAGTTTGAAGTATTTCTATGATTGACCTAACTCGTTTATACTGTCATTTATTCATGAGTACTAAATCCAGTTCCAAAGAGACGACTTCGTACCGACAGAATATATTCCTATAGTCTGATCCGCGAACACAATACGTTTATATTAATCGCATAAGATAGCATGCCAATGGCAATGGTGATGAATCGTACGGTCGACGGTAGTAAAGGTTTATCTTGGACAAACAGTAGCTATGACCAGTCACGATCGGACAGCAGTAGTGATAGTATAATACTAATACGGTGTGAGAGAATAGAATGGTGACGAACTACGACCAGACAATAACTACATACTATACTTACTCGGAAACTACGATAATAGGATAACCTAATCTTAATATCATTCTATAAAGTCTTCGACAGAAATGTTAATACATTAAAAATGTTACGATTCAAATTAATCTCTCACTAAAAATTACAAAATGAACCCATAATCTTTCGATAATTTCAAAAAGTAATTATCCTTTTTGTATATCTAAAAATTAGAAGCCTCGCTCGTAAATTTAAACTAATGTTGTAAGCATGTCGAATGATTTTAGAAACTTTTTCTTAATAAATTGTGGCTAAATCTGTTACGAATATAAATAATATATATAATCGTATTATTTTGTATTAAATTAAAGATACAATCGGAACCAATGAAACAACGATTGATTCGTTTAAATATTACCGACGCCTACTCCGTCATACCTGGAAGTCCAGACTTACATATAAAACAGGGCTCGAACTTACGTTTGGAATGTCGATTGATGGCAGCTGCTGAAACACCTAGTTACATATTCTGGTATCGCGATGATCGTATGATCAATTATGATAATGAGCCTGGAGTTAAAGTCGAGGCTACGAAAAATGGTTCGGTTCTTCTAGTAGACAAAGTTAAATTGTCCCATGGTGCTAATTATACTTGTTCACCGAGCAATGCAAAGCCAAGTTACATCAGGATACACGTTATCGAAGGTTAGTCGAATATAATTAATAAATAGTATTTTTTTTATAATAAAAATAATTTTATCCAATAAAATGTAAGATAATTGATCATTTATTAATTGGTAGATAAAATTTATAAATGATTTTTTGTTAACAAATCATTTTTCAATATATAAAACGATAATAAGAAATAAAATAAAAAACAACAAACAATTTTTGTTCGCATAATTCGATCGTAATTTTATGAAAATTTATTGTTTGAAAAAAAAATCACGTAAAAAATATCGCACTAATCTTTATCGTACAGATTATATACGTTTATACCGTGAGAATAAAAAAAATTGAAAACAGGAGTTCATCGAAATGGAAAGATAATGGAAGAACTCGGCGTAGTGCATACAAACGAGAAGTGGAATCGACCGCGACTCATGGCTCAAGATATCAATTTATATCTGTCTTTCAGCAAGAAGAAGAAAACAGTCGACGAGTTTAATCCACTTTTGATAGTAGATCGAACGTGATCGTGAAAAAGTTAATGGAACATTGAGCTCTCCGTGCTAGGTTTTTCAATAATCACGAAAATAAAATATTCTTAATTTATTGAACACATATACAATACGATATAAATTAAATTATTTTTAATCGATAAAACGTAACATTACGTTATTTGTAACGTAAATACAATACGATTAAAATTAACATTGTCTTTATTTAAAATTATGTTAAACTAATATATTGAACACAAAAAAAAAATCAAAGGGAAATAAATTTATTTTGTATGAAGATCCGATAAAAAAAAAAGAAAGGATTTTCCTTAAGGATTTAAATTAATATGTGAATAATAGTAAATTTTTAACGAATATTTGAAATTAATATTTGTTTGTATATTTCATTGTGCTTGCAGAAGAAGAAAATCTAGCAGCCATGCACGGTGGTAGCGAGAGAAGAAATTCAACGTCGAATACGAGGAACAACGTTTGGTCCATTTATTTTCTTCTTTTATTTTCTGTAGGAGCTTTCGAGTTAGTCTTTCGGAAAAATTCCTTATCAACTACGTGACTGTCAATTTAAATAAATCTAGGTATATACATAGGATCGTTGTAAGTTTTATCAAGCATTAATAATAATATTATTAATAATAATAATAATAATAGTAATAATAATAATAATAGTCATCATCATCATCATTATCGTAATAATATCATTTCTTTTCATCGATTAAATATAATAATTAAAATTTGAATCATTCGCAATTTAATAATCGATACAATTAAAAGAGAAAATTGAAATCTAAAGTTGAAATAAAAATTCTTATAGAGAAACCTAATACGATTCGAAAGCTCCTACAACTTTATCAAAGCAACTATTCTACATAGTAATTTAACAAACTTTGTAAATTCACTCGAAGAACACATCAAAGGTATTATCGAAACGTACACTTAACAATGATAATGATGAATACAAAGTAATCATTTATCTAGTTCTATTATATCTAACCAATAACGTTTGTTAGTAACTAAATTGAAATTCAAACAACTTGTAAGCCAATAGAAATATTTCATTCGATTTGAAAGCACGTGTAAATCAGTTTATTGGAATTCAAATTTTACAAATTTACGATAAAGTTAAATCAAATGACATATCAAAGAGTCCGTTGATTAAAAAAACCAAAATAATTATTCCTATCAAAATTCAATCGTTTAACACGTAGAACCAACAAAAATATCTAATACGATTTAAATTTAATTTAACAAAAAATTTGTACGAAACAATATAATTCATATAAAAAAAAAAAAAGAAAGGAATAGAGATCGTTTAAAGACGAAAATATGAATATTAAAAGTGAAACAAATTCGTATTGAAATGATATAGAAAATCTTATAATATAACCAATTAATTTACAAAAGCATTGTAACATAAGTCAAACTTGGTAAATTATCTACGAAGTTAACTCGAAGGACACGTTTCGAATTTCACTGAAGTATCGCTTCCTTGGATGTAACTAATACAATATCAAAAACTTCCAGCGTGGCATTATTAGGTGGAAACTTGGTACTTTAATACTAAAGTTACTACCACTAGTGGTATAACTTTTGACACGCGTTACAATTCGCCGTAGACTATATTAAACTTCTCGTAAATTTTTGTCTTCCCTACGAACGAAACAATGAAAACGGGAAATGATACGTCAACGTATACCTCGAGATACCCATTGTTTTTAAAAGCTTTAAAATTCGTAATAGAAAACTCTGATAACAATTTTTTTCATTTTTTATCATTATCATTATTTTCATTATTATTATTATTATTATTATTATTATTATTATTATTATTATTATTATTATTATTTTAGTTTTTATTTATTTTTCTCCCATTTTTAATATTTTTTCTTTCTTTCCTTATTATTTTTTTTGTTCTTTGTTCACGTGACATGCCACCATTTCTTTTCATGCGCGTCTAATACAAAACTATTGTANTATATCAAAAATTTGAAAGAAAAAATCTCTTTCTCTCTCAATATTAAAAATAATGATGATCAAGATCAAACGAAAAAGAAATAGAAAAAAAAAAAGGAAAGAAGAAAGGAAGGAAAGGGTCAAACGTTGTAGGCAGAAATAAATTTGAAATTATTTTTTCTTTCTTTCCTTATTATTTTTTTTGTTCTTTGTTCACGTGACATGCCACCATTTCTTTTCATGCGCGTCTAATACAAAACTATTGTATAATACATTACTTCATGTCAGAACAGTCACGCGCTTCGCAGCACGATTTTTCCCAGTTAACGCTGGGCACTTTATTAAATTCCACGCCACCGGACGACGTCTTGAATGCGTTTTAATTAATCCACTAATTGAAGGTATACGCGACAGAAACGAATCGTAATTTTCTACCTCATTGAAAGAGTTTTCGTTAATATCCTACAATCCTTAATTATAAATACATCATCGATATAACGTAATTTTAACCACTTATTTATTTGTTAAAAAGAAAAAAGAAATGTGTACTTCGCATGAAAAAAAAAAACAAAAAAAAAAAAAACAAAAAATTTAACCATTGTTCTACCGACAGAGATGCACGATCATTTTTAAGACCACTGCACAACCAAGAAGAAAAAAATAATGACTATGTCTCTATGTGTAAATGAATGTGTTCACTGGTATTCATGTATATAAAAAATATATTACACACACACGCACACATTCTCTCTGTCTCATTTTCTTTTTCTTTACATATAAAAATTGCTGTAAAAAAAAATACGTGTAATTATTAATTACAATAGGATATAATTAAAAAGGTAAGTGTTATTAAAATAATTTTTTGCGAGGGGGTTGGGGGAGGTAGGGTAGAGGGGAGGAAATATCATGTTAACGTGCACATAAAAGATTACCATTGGGGAAATCGAAAATGCAGAGAATTCGTTTTATACTGAGCCTGTCATAATCCTTTCATAATAAGGATTAGCTTGAACACACCGAAGACGATTACGATCAGGCTCGGCGACGATGCTCGATTATTGCGAACATTGCGGAAAACGTATCCAGCGTATCAGGGTCAACATTTAATCCTATTTACCTTCGCAGATTAATTCCTCGGTCTACACGTGAAATTAATTCTCAGCAAACAATTTCGTATAGTCATCTATATTGTATTTTATCGCTTCTCAAAATAAATTTTAGTAATCGCGTTCCCTTCTTTTTTGGGATATATATATCGCGAAGTATGATTTTTGTATTTTTATTTTTTTTTTTTTTTTTTCAAATCAAATCATTACGGTAAAATTATTTTTCACGATTCCCGAAGACGTTACTTATTTTTCATTCGATTTATGCGAAATGTGCGTCTGAATATTTGTATATCGTATAAATGGGGAAAGTAGGGGATGAGGGTAGCATATTATAATTTTTTCTTTCGCGGGAAAATGTTGCACGTTTAATAATGTTGATTATTAATTTTCATCATGCACGGTTGTTATTATTACTTTTTTCTTTTCTATTAAACAACGATATAAATTTATGTTCTTCTTTATATTCCAAAATGGAAAATATAAATAATGTAAGGCGTTAATTTGTTAATTGTCTACAATACTAATTTGAATTGGTACACATTTGTGAATAACCCACAGTACACGTTTATATTGATTCACAATTCTGAATTATACACAGTACAAATTTGAATTGGCACACATTCGTTAATAATTTCCCACAGTACAAATTTCAAATTGTTACCAATGTTTTTTTTTTGTGTTTTTTTAATTCTTTTTGAATTAATAATTAGATTGAAAAAGATTACAAAAAAATATATTTTTTTTAAGGTTTCTATGTAAAAAAAAAATGTTTGATCGGATAATAAAATAAAAAAACAAATGAAAAAATAACTATGAGAAGATCGGAAAATATAAAAAAATTGTCCGTTACTCCATTGGTAGAAAAAATTTGATTTACCCATGCCTTTCGAGAATTCGAGGATCATTACCAGGAACGATGATTTCGGAAAGAATTTTCCTAGCGTATTATTACAAAGGGGAAAAGACATTCGACATATCTGACGAGGGACAAAGAACAATCGTTTCGAAAAACTCGTGACCTACATAGATCAGCCCTCGGTGATGCAAATTCTCGCCAACTCCCATGAGATAGGAAAAGAGAAATAGAATGACAAGATAGAAGAAAAACAAAAAAAAATATATAATAAAATATTAACAATTTATTCAATATTCCTAGACTTTTTGTAATATTTTTTTTGTAATGATTTTTCCTTTCGATTATATCAAAAATTTGAAAGAAAAAATCTCTTTCTCTCTCAATATTAAAAATAATGATGATCAAGATCAAACGAAAAAGAAATAGAAAAAAAAAAAAGGAAAGAAGAAAGGAAGGAAAGGGTCAAACGTTGTAGGCAGAAATAAATTTGAAATTATTTTTTCTTTCTTATAAACGTAAAACGATATAGGATCAAATTATCTCGTTATTCGTTCCTCTTTTAATTACACAAAAAGAAATGATTATTTGAAAGATACTATCGAAATATATAATAATAACGGAAAAGGAGACCTGTTTTATTTTCTCTTCTTTTTTTTTTTTTTTTCATGCTCGCTGAAACGAATGCAAAAAAAAAGGATTATTTTTTTTAGAATACAAAGCTCAAGTTACTCGGTGTACCGCTTAAAAATGAGGTCGGATCTACAATATGGTCGAAATAAAAAAGCTAAAAGGAAAAAAGAAGGAAATAAAAAAGGAAGAAAAAAACAAAGAGAGAAAGATAGGGGAAAAAGATAGAGATAGAAAAGGGAAATGCACGGTGCTTGAAAATACACCTCCACGTGGCATTGTTAGCTGAACATTGGATTACTTTCTTTAACGCCGCTTGATAGCAAAGCCATTGTTTTATCCTGAGACAATATAGATACATATATATGTATATATACGTGTGTGTGTGTATGTATGTGTACGTATGTATATATGTATCATGCTCACAGCTCGTTTTTACAAGGAGTTCCGAAAATACACAGATGGTACTCTTGTTAAAAGCAATATCATTCAATATTGAACAAATACAAAATAAATAAATAAATGTATAATAATAAAATATAAACTATAACAGTCAAAATAATTATCCATATATTTTACAAATTAACATTTTAAAATATCAATTTTAATAATTGCGTTTCGACAGATAATTCAATTATTCGATTAACAATTGTTCATATCTTTATTTCGATACTGATTAATAATTTAGATAAGTTTTTTTAAAACTTAACAAAATTATCTTTGAAAATAGAACTTTGTGAAAAGAGAGAGAAAAAAGTGGTCTTCTTTTTCTTTCTTCTTTCTTTTTTCTTTTTATTTTATTTTTAAATTTCTCCCTTTAATTTATATACGATGAAAATGGTTGCTCAGTTATATGGGTATTTTCACTTCAAGCTTTTACCTTCTGGAAATTCCTACAAATTAAATAAATAAGATTAATAGGAGAGAGCCACTCGTTGAAGAAATTAAATATCCGAGAAAACGAGTTAGTTTAACTTCTGAACGTTTCATTAGTATTAATAAGTGAATCTTTCGGTTCTTATCCGTCACGTATCAAATTAAACGCGAATACAATAATATTAATTAAAAAAAAAAAAACAACATATTGTATATGTATATTCAAAAAAAATTTTTTTTTCACACGAATTTCATATGATTACAAAAATAATTTTCTAACGATATTTATAATAGAAAACTACTTTTTTTTTTAATTGAAATTACATTTAATTTTTTAAATTTATTCTCTTATATTAAAATTCATGAAAATTTTTAATTGATATTCAAAATAAATCGAACTTCTTTATATTATAACCGTATCGTTTAAACTCTCAATTTAATTGAAAGGTCAAGTTAAACTAGAGATAGTTAAGCTAACATGAAGTAATAAACGAACGGAGTCAAAGCATGTGTATGTTTCCGAACAAATTGAAACTAATAGAAACACAAAATTCACATTCTCTCTCTCTCTTTCTTTCTCTCACACACACACACTATCTCTCTATCTCTGCCTTCCTTCAATGTTTAATCCAATTTTCTTTCTGGACCAAATATTGTACAGCTTGAGATAAGAAGAAAAGTATCACTACCTGAACCACTCTCTCTCTCTTTTTCTGTTTCTTATTTTTTCTTTTTATATTTTTTTTCGGACTATAGAAAAAAACATAGTCTACTAAATAAAAAGAAAATATCATCCAATTTATGACATTGAATAAACTTTACACTTTAAATCGTTATACCCAATCGAATTTTAATAGTTTTCTATTCAATTGGCTTCTAAATAATATCCGAATTTTTGATAATTTATATTGAAATAAATTACTATAGTATTTTTTATAATTTAAACAAAAATTTTATCTTATTGCAAAACTAAATAAATGCAACAACATTAATATTTTAATAATAAAAATGTTGATAATACTTATTGGACATATTGAACATTTTCTGAAGATCGGAATAATTTAAAAAATCGTAAAGGATTCAAAATGTATTTTTTTTTCTTTTCTAAAAAGAAAACAAGATCAACTAACAACTTATTTTTTTAAACCTCCCTCCCCCTGAATAAATTAAAATACATAACACACATACATACATACATACACATATATAAAAACATCAATTCAAGAACAATTTGAAGATTTCTCTAGGGCAAATGAAAGTTTCGCTTGATCGTGTCGAATTTAAAGGAATCAACGAATGAAAATGTTACTTCCTTCGGGAACGAACTCTCAAGACGCGACGTATCGTGAAAAGAAAAGGAAAGAAAAAAAGGTCGTTTTTATCTTTACGAAGAAATGGTCGTTTTTATCTTTTCTTTTCGTGATGTCCCTATGATTAGACAGAGACGACCATCCAATCAGACGAAAAGAAAAAGCCAAACGAATATGCTTTCAATTTTCTTCTTTTTATTGCATCCCTTTTTCCTCCTATTTCTTTTCACAATTGCGCAATATATGCTCCTAATTAACCCCTTCAACTGCATGGAATTAAATAAAAATCGATATCTCGTCAATTTAGTTTTCTTTTTGTACAAATTATTTACGAATAATATACGAAAAAGCAATATACACTAAGAATTATTAATATTATAATATTATAATATTAAATGTGAACAATTATATATGAGAGAATTATTTACGAAAGATCGATATGCTAAAAATTTATATACCTATAATAAATATATATATAAATTTATATCTATATATACACACACACATCTAATTCTGTTTTTACACGATAGATACGTTCCCATAGAATACATTTACAAAGATTCATGTCAAAAAATATATTGTATCTATCGAAAAATAAAAGATTGATTCCAGTGCTAAGAAATCAGCAAAAAATAAGACAATAAACGATGATTTTACAAATTTCTTCTTAGAATTATGGGTCAATTGTGTATTAAATCAAAATCGTGTAAATAAAAGTTCGTGTAAAAACGTAACTGGGTATATAGTATGTAATATATAAATATATTAATATATTAGGTATAAATCCTTAGGAAGATTTGATATCATAACGAACACGATAGATGATCAATGTTGTTTGATTTTCGCTGCAGCTGCGTTAAAGTAAATAGTAGTGAGAAACGAAATAGAAAAAAAGAGAAGGGAAGTTTAAAAAAGAAAGAGAGAGAGAGAGAGAGAGAGAGGGAGAGAGAAGGAGAAAAAGCAAACATGAAAAGCCGTGCCGCTGGCGGCTACACATCGAATCGATCACGTGAAAATTCGATGATCCAATAAACGCGAATTCAACATCGTAAACATCCTTCCTATTATATCAGCTTATTTTTCCAAGAAAATATCGATAATCGATATAATGCTATGTAATGAATTGAAATATCTATTCGAGCATTTGTATACTCGTAATTTATTTATCCTTAAAAAAAAAAAAATGAAAAAGAAAAAAAAACAATTAAAAAGAAAAATACGAAAAAATATAACAAAAATATTTAAGACGCTCAAAGAAAAACTCGACGTCAAGAAATTCATAATAATCTATAAAATATATATTAATATTCGTTTTTACAAGAGATATTATTATTAAATATTTGTATTTATAAATTATATTATATTTCTTAATGCAACAGAGGAGAGAAAAAAAAACTTCGTTTACTTGCATCAATTTTTATAATGGTTTCCGTATATCTTTTTTCTTTTTGTTTTTCTTTTTCTTTTTCTCTCATCATCTCTATCCATCTTTTAGAACAATAACGTGTTCGCGATATAAGTGCATGATCGTAGTACTTTACTATATATACAAGTAAACGCAGCATGATTCATGGATATCGGTTTCCGATATAAACGCTTGGTATATTCGTGCGAGTTAATTTCAAGTATCTTGGATGGCACCCTAGAAGATTGAAAATTCCCTTTCAAGGATATAACCATAACCTAGGTTCAGAATAAAGTACATCATGGAATTAATATAGATACCCATAAATCCTTAACTGGACACTACACTACACTACACACACACACATTTTTATCTTATTTCAATTTTAATATTTAAAATAATAAGAGACCTTAAGAAATTATCAAATATTTATCCGTACACACGTATTTTGCCTGGATCGTAATAAATTTGAATTTCATAAAATTACAAAAATATTTGTGTAAACTATAAAATAGATAATTTATATAATTTTTGTAATATTAGAATTGCACGTTCCAATTTGGATCGTAATAAATTTGAATTTCATAAAATTCAAAAAATATTTGTGTAAACTATAAAATAGATAATTTATATAATTTTTGTAATATTAAAAATGCACGTTCCAATTTGTTGCATATAAAACAATATTGCTAATAAGGAGCCATGAATAAAATGTTGAATTTCCTAATGACATGCCTGGTATGTTACATAAACCTAACAGTGATACTTGTAGGAAAATAAAGCAAAAAATATGTTTCCTGTCTAAGGGCTATAAGCTCGCGGTGTTTGCGAATAGGTCGGCTAGAAAATAAAAAGAAAGAGGAGGAGGAGGAGGAGGAGGAGTAGTTCGTATCACAGTCATGACTACGATGAATAGAAGCTGAAAGCATTTACACTAAGCAACCAGGTTCCATAGAAAAAGAAGATCCCTTTGCGTCTACTACGACAAGTTTGTCTAATATGTATTTGAATTTTGTTCAAATAAACGTGAAAAATATCATCGGTAGATTTTCTTGCTTTTTCGTTATTTATTTATTTTTATTTTTTTTTTTTTTCTATAATTAAAATCAACGCAATTATCCTTTTCGATAAAAGTTACATCAATGAGGATACTAAACGTATTTCTATTTACGAATACATCGTATTTTGATTTTTCTGTTTTTTTTTTTTTTTTTTAATGTGAAAATGAATTAAGTAATTTTCGTCGGCTAATAAATCCAGCGATTTAAAAAAAAAAGAAGTGTTCAAATCGAAATAACCAGATCGAACTTTAGAAAATTTTAATCATCCTGTTAAAAGGTTTACCGTTCTAACGAGAAAATTAGCCGTAAAAATATTAGCAGATTAACAGGAGATGATCATGGGAGAAGAATAATTGATGAAATTACCGGATCGTTCCATTCATCTTCCTTTATGGACTATTGATATTAATTACATATAATCAAGAATTCGCGGAATTACGAGATAAGGTTGATGAGAGCACGAGTTTGAAGTATCGTTTGCATTAACCTAATTCCGATTTTACTGATTCAACGATAATTAGCGATATTACAAACGAAGGGGTATACGCGGGTGGTTATTGGAATTTCCACTGATGAATTCGACCAGCGAATCATAGATTTATGTTAACTATTTTGTCATAGAAAGAGAGAGAGAGAGAGAGAGAGAGAACAAAGTATACTAAATCTATCGAAATACTACATGTATACCTAAATGATTATAAACAATTCAAATTTTATGCTATTTTTTAAAACTTGTTTAAACTTATCTTTATTTCATTATTAAATCAAAAGTCTATACAAAATATTTTCGATTCTACAAAACATTGGACTAAATTCCACAATCAACAAATTTTTCCAAACAATTTTTTTCTTAAAGTTTCCACAAAACCGAAACTTTTGATTCAAATCGCATTAATAAAATTTAACAGGCTTAAATGATAGAATATTTAAGAAAAAAATGTCATTAGAAAAATTAGCTTATTATTTATGCGAAAATATTAAACGCGAGTTAGGAAAAGCTAAGAAGAGACTAATACATAATTTCATTCGACCCTCTCAGCAAATACTAATTCGCTGGAATTAGTCTCCCTAATTTAAGCGACTCCAGTCCTAACATAAATACAATTTAGCGACCCTCCTTCCTCAAACTGAAATATCGAAGTTATACTCTGCATTTGTCGGAGGCCCGATGAATGAGAAGGAAAAGAAAAAAAGGGAAAATGTGTATGTGTGTGTGTGTGTGAGAGAGAGAGAGAGAGAGAGAGAGAGAGAGAGAGAGAGAGAAAAATAGAGGAGGATGAATAAAACGAAGGGGGAATAAAAAGTAAAAGTAGGACAGCCGAATCGGCTATAATCTTCTCAAAGAGTGAAACAGACAGAGACGGATAGATGGATAGATAAAAAAAAAAAAAAAGGAAACAGCAGTCCCTTATAAGTTCCAATCGAAACGATATATCGGCGGACAGCTGATTTCCCATGTGGTAGACATCGTCTTTCCACGTCGGATTATTCGTACTAATAATTCGACGCAAGATGACGTCAAACGAACGCAATAATACGCGGAGTGTGGTGTAACGTTGATTATTAAAAGAGACCATTAGTAGAGATAGCTCGTAGTCGTGGATTATTAGTGTAAAAGTAACACACAAAAGTAACGTCAAATTTTTAACAGGAATTTTGTCAGCCCCGTTTCTTTTTTTCACTTTTTTTTTCTTTTTTTTTTTTCTTTTCTTTTCTTTCTACATTACGCTCGTCAGCAATCCCCCAATTTCGCTTGTCAAATGAGAATCTCAAAAGGCATGAAAAATTTTATTGCGCGTATCAAGGGAGGAGATGGTAACCGCGCCGCTCGATAAATAATACCCATGAAAGTATACAGAAGGATAGAAAAAAAAAAGGAAAAAAAAGAAAGGAAAAAAAGAAGATAAACAAAATAATTAAAAAAGTCATCGCTAAAAGGAGGAAGTTTTACAACGCAGCGATTTAATTTTGCAATATTTTTTCACTCTCTTCGTAGTCGGCTTCTTGAATTTACTACATTGCGGTTTCGCGGTGAAAACCACGGGTTACGAGCTTTTCCAACTTCAAACTTTTCTCTCTATTCTTGAGTTTGCACTTTACGGGACGTTGAAGAACGTCTTTTTTTCGGTTTTTTTTTTTAAACAAGTAGAAAATCTTCACAAGATACTTCCATTCCACCCACTTTCGCGACCGCCTACTTTGGAATAATAATAAAAAAAATTCCTCGTGACATTACCTACTGCCGATGTTCTAGTTTTAAGTAATTTTTGCATTTCTGAACCTAACAACCAACCTTCTCGACGAGCAAGGAAAATATTCACCCTGTTCTCTGCCTTCGATCTTCCGCAATATTCGTGATGATCCCTCCCTTAGTAGTCGGTCTACAAATAACTTAATGCGGTTGTCGTGATTCGAAAGAAAAATGTTAATTCTTGTCGGTAAACATATATCTACATATGATAAAGCAGATTTCGCAGAATTCTATCGTTGTTAACGCGTTTCTACGTTATCGACAAAATTACTATCGATAACATATTGCCTATAGTTACCTTCCTTATCGACTACTTAACATTCGATAAGTATACAACCTACATTATTTAACGAAATTTTTTTTTTCCTTATCAATCAACGAAACTCAATACTAAAAGAACTTTCCCAAAAGATGGAAGATTTATCGTAAACGAATTCCGAAGTAACTTCCAACTATTGTATCTCCGATCGATCAAAGTAGTAAATGTATAGAAAACACGACTGACTCTCTCCAATAAGCAAGCTTCCTGTCAATTCCGACGTCCTTTTAAATGTGAAACCAAATAGAATAAATAAAACACGAGACTAACAGTGTACGCATTTAATAGGTAATCTAGAAAAATGTAATGCGTCATCGCATTAGTAGGCCTTTCAAAGAACAAGATGCGTTTGCAACGCTACGATCCGATTAGTCCGCACACGAGCGGCAAACATTATTCTTTCGTGGCGTTATGTAAAAGCGAAGGACGGCGCTTAGCTAAAAATAGAAAACAGGCGTCGAGTTCATATATATATATGTCTCTTTCACACGAACTATCTTGCGTTCTCTACCGTCCCAACCAGTCAGTCAACAGAAATTGCCTGTTCCATCTCGCATTACCCTTTTCCCTGTTTTTGCGACGTACTCCAGAACGAGAGAGGACGAAATGCGCATAACTTCGAATAGCCCCACCAAAATGTCGTAAAGCAAAATCATCGAAACGAACGACGACCACGTTTCCTTCGCGTACGACCAAGGTCACTTGGTGCTTATTCCATTCGAATGGTTACACCTTTCTTTAACTTTTTTTCGTCTTCGAAAAACATATTACAGAGTCTTCTCCGCAGTACCTGTACGCCCAGAGGTTCTCAACCTATCGAAATTAATCTAATTGTAAAACAATTAAATCGATCTAACCAAATTAATTTCCAATTTTATATCATACGCCTAGAATATTTTTTTTTAATTTTTTCTTTATCCGACAATGAACGAACTATTGCAACGATGATGCGCATTATACGACACCTAACAAAACAGATCGCGCCTCTATCATCAAGAGAAATCAATAACGAGAAAGCGTCGATCGAGAACGAAAGGCGTCCAACTACGACGAAATAAATAATCGTCAATTGTTTTATTCATTTTTATATAGGAAATCAAGAAATCTGCATAAATGATCTATACAATATTCTCTCTCCCCTTTTGTCTGTTTAAAGTAGAATTAATCTACGAAAATAGATTAGAAACTAGTCGCTCTCTCTCTCTCTCTCTCTCTCTCAGTTACGTAACAATCAAATAGAATAGTCATCGTTAGTTGAGAAACTATACGCTAAACTACTTCCTGTATTACTTAAAACGAACAATTATTAAAAATGACTGTTTAAAAATAATAAAGAAAAAGCCATTTTGGAAGCGTAGATGGCGCTACAGTTTGCCATGCTCCATTACTAGTCTCCATTTGTCTACCCTCTAAAGTAGAGGAAAAAAATCCTCGAAAAAGTAGTGACCTTGAGAACGATCTCTCCCTCTTATTCTCTCTTTATCTTTCTCTCTTTTTCTGTAAGATCGTTGGTATAGATGGTAGGGCAGCGCAAAGGCATACTTCGACGGCTTGGAACGCGGCGCTTATTACGAAGAAAGAGAAAGAAAGATGGACAGAGAAAGACTGACAGAAAGAGAAAGAAAGAGAGAGAAGAGTGTAAAAAGCCAACCGGCATAACTTCAACACAACGGAGGACGAGGCTTCGTATTGTAAGATACGAAAAGTGGGGAGGAAAAGGAGGAGAAGTCATCGTTGTGAACATTGCGCATATGTGTGCAGCACAAACACAGTTAAAGAGTCTTGAGGTAGGGCAGTGGAAATTTCCACTGTGCTCGCTCCGAGACGACGGTCAATACTCTCTCCCTCTCTCTTCGAATTGCTTGCGGAGTTACGGCCGGGGGAGTACAGGATGTTTCAAATAAAACTATCTGTCTGGGTTGTCATTATCATTAAACTTCACCCAAATTCATTATGACCATGTCGTTAAGGAAGATTGGGGTTTTTTAACTATTGGGATACTTCTAAGACAAGAGGGTAGAAAATAATTTTCTTGAGTATCAATTAAAACGGTATGAGAACTTGTTTGGTTCAACAATTGTCTTAAAATCTACAATTAAGGTCTTAAACATGAATAGTAATGGATACGCGAAAACAAATTTTCGAAAATTTGCGAAACAGATGACCATAGAAATAATTGGATATAGTTCTTTTGTGTGTGTTTTTTTTTTCCCCAATATTCAAGGAAGAAAATGAAGGTTATTTGAAAGCGAATAACAATCGTCAGGGATAAGAATTTAAGCGAGATCGACTTTCAAAGGAAAAAGTTGCTTGCTGCGCGTCCTTTCGTACATTTATCGAGCTACTTATCTTCGTCTGTATACCACTTTATATCTCTCTCTATGTGTTTCTATATGTATAGTCGATTCTACTGTAGGAATTGTCAGTGACTCGACCTCAGCACCGTCTCGACGCGACTACATGAATCGAGGCCAACCTCGAGATCGGTAAATTTAAAATGACCAACGAACGAGCTTTCTCACCGATCGAGATACCAAAACCGACGATGCTCGCGCCAACCCATGACCGACGTATAAAAACTTTTCTCTCTAATGATAGTCTCGCAAAGTTATCTTAGCGAACTAACCCTTTTACGAGATGATCTTTGCGAGTAACGCCATCATCAATCTTTCTAACAGTTAATTGTTCATCTTGATTAAAATGGCGGATAGAAAACAATATAGCTGATACTACATTTAACCTAACTTTTTATATTTCCATTGGACTTTTACAACGATTTATAATTAATAATATTATTTTATTTATTATTTGAGTCAGTACCAACTTAAATTATTATCTGGAATTTATCAGCGCTAACAGTTTTTAGGTTAAGTGCAAATAAAATGTAAGAGAAATTTGCAAGTGGTAGATATTGAAATAAAATGGCAGACGATCGAAGTCTTCAATAATTCGCATTGAAATAGAAAGGAATTCGTTACCAAGCTTGAAGTAACCTGTACAAGTCTGTAGATTTTCTCTTTCCACGAAAGAACAGCCTAACCCCTTACTTACGAAAGGGTCGCCGAGGGATTCGTTCCTGACGACAAAGAAACGGCAGCTAGCCAGCGGTCACGTGACACGATTTGAATGCAGCGAGAATCTTTAAATAGCCCTCCGTCTATGCGCGAATACTTCGAGTTCTCCTCGTTCGTTCAGAGTTATCGCTAAGAGAGTAATTCTGCATGGAATGCACTGAGTCTCATTGTCAATGCAATCCTTCTTACAATTTTTCCTTATAAAAATTACACCAATTTGCACCAATCTTTTTCAAAATTCAAATGACAGCGGAGTGTAGTACGCAATAAACAAGAAATACATAATAGGCAGAAAGTCAACCGTGTGACCACATGTTTTCTTTTAAATGAAGCATATTTCAGAAATCAAAGGTCAATTGATTGCATTAATTAATTTAGTATGTGTGTAATGCATGATAATAAATTAAAAATAAGTAAGACACTGTAATTTGATGCGCCATCATATTTTTTTAATTTATCTTTTTTTTGTCTTAAATGAAAACAATTCAAAACCCAATGAATATTTGGTGTTACATCAAAACGATTAGCCAAGAATTTGTAATATATGATAAAATGTTTACACAGGTAAGGGGAAAAGTATGCAATCTAAATAAGGAATTTCTTGTCGAACAATTGATTCAGACTGACTGTGAGTGAAACTCACATATCGTTACGATTGAAATTTGCAACGTTTTTCTTTCTTAAGAAGAAACTGTCTTTAATGTAAACAACTTCTTCTTTACGTCTTTGATTCTTCTTGGAATACATTCGATGCGCCAACCTATTACCGATCGCTTTTGCGAACTACGAAGCAATTTGAATTATTGGCGGGAATCTTAATCTCTTCTTTCGATTATTTTATTGAATAAATCAAAAACAAATTATCATATATTGTAAATTATTCATTAATTATTGAATTTAATGTTTGTAATTATATTCTGATTAAATTATTATTATATTTAATTTAAATTAATTCAGATATAAATATGCACACACACACACGCGCACACATATATGTGTTTAGATATTACAGATGAGGAATTTGAACGGAAAAGGTTAACCACCAAATAAGAACCCAATAAGTCTCGTCTTCTCTTCACATTTACGTCGTATGGATTAGAAAGTACTGCATTCGATGGAAAGCAATCTCAAAGGAAGACGAAGTTCGAGTCCTCTCGTTCGAAATAAGAAAGAAACTCGTTCGCAGGCTCGCTACTAACGAGAAATCAAACTAACATACAACTTTTTACACATTCTTAACTCGGCATATTCTTTTCCTTACTTCTAAGACTAAATGTTACCATGAAATAAGACATAACTATTCCTTTTTTTACATTTAACCACACATAACATAAGAAAAAAGCATAACATATAATTAAAATCACGAGTGATTTCTAAGCAGGGCGAAAAGGAAAAAAGGAAAATATTCTGAAGCACGGGTAAAGTGCGTCGCCATTTTGAGAACAAAAAAGTTTCACAAAATGGTCAAATCATCATCTTTATTTTTTCTCGTTTTAATTTAAAATGAGGAAAAAAGGGAAGAGATAATTGTGTTTAAATAAATTAACTTTAATGTAACCGAGAAAAAAAATATAATGATAATGACGCGCGTGTAAATTTCACGTTTCGTTCGAAAGACGTCATATTAATATTATCGTTGGTTGAGTCCAAAGCTAAGAAAATAGTTTTGATACAAGTAGATAATATAAGAGTGAAATGGCACGTATGTAGGAATATTTACGTATTTAAATACTTATTGTCAGATACTAACAGATACGTGTTTAATCATTTAATGCATACACGCGAGCAAGAGAAAAAGAAAAGATAAAAAAGAAAAAGAATAAGCCTAATCGTTTTAATAAAATTGAATACGTTTAAGATAAACTGTAAACATCTGGCGGCAAACATTGAGATAAATTCGATCCAGTTTCTACGAATATATTTCATCATTGAGACCGACGTTTAGCATTGATCTCACGTTTTATTATTTAAACAAATTTTTATTTGTTTTCTTTTTTATTTTTCGCCATGCAAACAAAAGATGAATTATTTAGAAGGCGGAGGGGTAATAGAAAAAGGAATAAAATATCATATAAATTTAGTATTAAAAAAATAATTTGGAAAGAATTTACCAAAGTAAAAAATTGGATGATTTTTCATAATTTTTGTAATAACCCAGGGTCCTATTGTTAACATATTCGTACCTGAATTACGAGCGGGTCGTCCTCTCGTCGTCGTCAAGCAGAAGCTCCAAAGAGTCCAGAAAACGAATCATCATCGTCCGTTTCCAGAACTGAAAGCGCGACCGCTTTATCGTTCGTCCGACCAACCAACCAACCAACCCAACCACCAACCAGCCAACCAACAAACCGACCACGACCGACCGAGTTCACTTCAGACGACCATAGTATTGCTCCCTTCGCTCGGTAAAACAGAGTTTTCGACCAACGACTCGTTTGAAGAGCTCGAAATCATCCACAGATGTCATCGAGTTTAATTACTCTTTCACATTCCTATTGAAAAATTTTTATTTATATTTTTTCAGTTAGTTCATACACATCTCCGATTGTAAGATTTATTTTACATCGATGTAACAACATTATTTTAACGAAACAAACAAAGCGGGAAAATTTTACTTAGAATACACGCTAAGTATAATACGTCGAAAGTTCGTGATGCATTTTTGTTTATTTTAATTCTTTTAAAAATACCCTTTAATATATGCATCGAAAGTAATTTAATATAAATTTGATGTAATTGGAAAATCGGAAAAATTTAAATACCCAATCACGCGAGATATTTGAAGATAAAAAAAGACGCGTTGGATTCATTTTATATTTCTTATTTATTATTCTTTTAGAAGATTAGTAGTTACTTAATATGCGTGTGAAAGTAATTTAATGTAAATTTTATATAGTATAAAAAGACGAATTAATTCAATATGATAAGTGAAATAGAAAGTGAAAATAAAATATTATCCTAATTTTAATTGCACTAATTTGTTCATTTTTATTATTTCAAGTATATTAAATATCGTAAAATACGTAACAATAAAATAATACGTGTATATGTATATATATATATATATATATATATATATATATATGTACAATATCCGCATAGAGCAGGAAAAGCTAATCGATAACGATGTGTGCTTGTAAGCTTCAGTAGTCTCGATAAAGTTCTCGCACAATATTCTCGAAGAATCCCTATTACGCCAAATGCTACGTATTTCCTTGTCTAATCCGATCAGACGAATTTCTTTTGCAAGTCACTTTCTCATTCTTTCCCTTTTTTTTTCTTTTTTATTTATTTATTTATTTTTTTTCGATCGTAGTTATCTCTTTGTTGTTATACTGCTTGTTGATTGCCAATGCACTATGTGATATGCGTCTTTGGAAATGTACACTGGTGATATTAATTGTTAAACGATAATTGAAAGGTGACTTTGCAACTTTTTTTTAGTCTTCTTGTTACTCTCCAATGGAATAAAACTTGTGCATACATATTATATGTATCTATTATACATACGCTAATATGTATACGATTACAAATATTTTATATATACAGTTATGATGAATATACATTTGTATAAATAAAATACATTATATTTTATTAAATCTCAATATTACAATATTATATTAAACAAAATTAAATATACTTAGAAAGTTATACAGAAATTTGTTTCAGAGTTTATAATAATAATAATTTATTATAATACTATATATTCTTAATTAATTTTAATTTATTATTTAAATCGTATATTTTGTTTAAACAATTATAAACTTATTCTATTATAAAATAATAACCTAACAAATAGACTAGAAAAATATTAACAATTGTTTAGTTATCAGTAAAAAATATCTCATATAAATGAATTAAATTAAAATATATATATATATATAATTGCTTATATATAATTTATATTATATAAATCATTTGACAATTTCATTCTAATGAAAATATTTCTATTAATAATTTCATATCGATCGATAAGAATAAGATAATTCAATATAATTATGATTCATATATTAAACAATACATCATTATTCTCAATAATAATTTTTCAATGAACATTAATTATAAATTAATATAAATCGATAAGAATAAGATATATGTAATAATTATTGCGTATTTTAGTGAATCATTTATCAAGATTCTTGACTGATTGGAAGACTTGAGATTAAGAACTTTCCGTTGGCTTGATAAAAATCGTTCTCTCTCTCTCTCTCTCTTTCTGTTTTTTTTATTATCTGAACGATAAAATATCTAGAAAAGAAAAATGATGTTAATCGTATCATGGCGCGTGCCATGCAATGAGGTTTCGTAACGATTCTCGCAGTTTGTTTACAGTCTCGCAACCGTAGACAAACGTTTTAGGTCAGGTTCGGCGAACCTACAAAAGAGAAAAAGAGAAAGAAAGAGAAAGGGCAAGGGGTTCAAATTTAAACGAGACCTCCTACGATGCTACGAACCTAAGAACTTTCATAAAGATTAAATTTAGAATTTAGAGTTTGATTTATATCATCTCCGATAACACACCTAAATTCAACTTAAAACAAAAGATCGCCGTGTTGTTTACGAAATTGGTCTACTTTTAAAAACAAAAATAATACAAATTCATTAAAATAATAATTAATTGCGTAATTAGTACAATGATAAAAATAACGAGAGAAACGAATTGTTTCATTTATTTTTTATCTCACCTAAAATGTATATTTATTTTTACAATTAATTTTATTTTGTTATCTGACGAATGATTTTCTTCAAATTTGCAATTCGTTTAATTGTGTTATCGTGATAGAAACGACTAGATCGAATACATTTAATTATTTTATTATATTTTCGATCTATATTATTTTTTCAATCATTTTATTTATCCTACGAATTATATTTCTGCCTTACGTTATTAGATGGTATTTGATAAATGGCAAAATATATGATTGGATTTATTTCGAACTACATTTTGTTTATTAATGTAAAAGGTCACGTGTCAAGAGAGACGAGATCATCCATATAAATCGCACATATACACAAACATATACACGTATATGTTAAATTTAGATAAGAAAAAATATGAATATTAAAATGTTATTAAAAATAATCAGAGATGTGTACGTTAATTGATAATAATTTTTAGAAACATATAAATATGTGAATCTATTTCTATAAAATTTATAGGGAAATTAAAAATAAATCGATTGATAATAAAATGAAGAAAAAGAAAGTAAATACAATATGTTTGCAGAAGAATATAGTAACGAATTCAATGAAATAAACGGATAAATAAATTTAACAAGTAAAAGAAGGTCATGACGTATTAGGCCAACGTAGTATTGATTTCAGTTGGTTGGAGAAGCTCTCTTCATCGGTGCATCCCTCAATTTCGTAGTGCATCAATTGTACTACGACGTAGATCGAATATTCACAAGGATGGCCAATCCTAAAGCGAGAAAAACAAATTCTAAAAATCAAATATTCATTTTCTATCAAAAACCTAGTTATTATAATTCTTTAATTTATTATATATAAAAAAAATAAACAATTGCAATTAACCACAACAAAAGGATAATCGATCTAGAAAAAGAACGCAATAGAAAAACAAAAAAAAGTTTCACAATCTAAAATTGCACGACGGTAAATAAATTAGCCAACTAACTATTGACACAAGAGAAGAAGAAAAAAAGAAGATGAAAAAACAATTCGAACGATCTGAGAGTATCATCACTTAAAGTACAATCTAAATTTACATCAGTAGACTTATTTAAAGATCCTAATTCCCCGTAGAAAGGAACACACTAGTCTCATTGGCATTAGTCCATAACGTGATTCTCAACAGTGGACTATAAGAAACATTAACAGTTGTAGCATCCAGATGACCAGCAGAAGTAATTCTTCTTTGGAATTCTTTTGTATAGTAATTGTAGTAGTAGTAGTAGTAGTAGTAGTATTAATAGTAGACATTGGTGTCCGTGACATTAGAAAGACGATGAAAAAGGATTCTTCAAACTTTAGTACTTCCTCGAGTTATTTTAAGCTTGCAAATTCTGACAGATTAAATTTAAATTCAAACAAACCCACATATTCTTCTTGGTATTTCCGGTTCTTGATTGATTAAGATCAAGGTTTATCCATTTCCACGTAAATCACATTTCTTAGAACAAATAAATTAAACAAAAAATAATCTGCGTTACATTATTTTAATATAAATTTATGGGGGGGAAAACAATGTTAAAGTTGCACGTGATTTGGCAGATAATGGTTGGTGACCTTGAAAAAAGAATCTCCGAAGATTATATATCTAATAAACTACCTTTCTTCGATCATTCTGAATAGAATACAGACGACTTGGCAACTATAACTACTTCGGATATGTAATATAGAAACGTTTTCGAGACAATAAACGTCGCGTTAAGCGAATCTAAGGCGCCTTAGATTTTTATTGTTAGTATGATCTTCTCATGCTATTGGTTATTCCCTAAAAATAACTTAATATAAATCTGTTTGTTGTTCTTGCTACAAATTTAACACTACACGTATTATTTTATATATATATTTATATATATGTTATTTAAATATATATATTTTAATATAATATTTACCATTCAAATATGTTATTTAAATATATATATTTTAATATAATATTTACCATTCAAATATAAAAATAAAATAATATAAAAATAAAATAATATAAAAATAAAATAATATTTAAACAAAACTATATATGGAAATTTTTGTATTAATTCTTAATCATTAGAAAGTCGAGACTGCATATGAATGGGTTCTCTACTACGCGTACTATTTTTAGTCAGATATTTTGACAATTTTTACTAAACATTCAATACATATATATTACAATGTATATAAGAAAAACAGGACGAGATTGTTTTAAGCAAGCAATTATCAAATTTTAGCATAATATTTTTCGATTAAAAAAAAACTTTAAAATAATGGCAAATATGTTCATTTAAAATTTGATTTGACACAACAGTTGTAAATGCGTGGATGGTTGCGAACAAATTACACGCTTACATTAATTTAACAAACAAAATTGGTTAGAATTTGTAATTTCTATTGTGGAAAATTCACAAATGTGCGCAGATTAAAATTTGTACTGTAAATTAATTTGCATACAAGTATGCGTCAATGAAAATTTATATTGCAGCCAATTTACATACTAAACGCGAACTTTACTTTAAATATTTAAATAAAATGTTACATATCTTTTTTGTAGATAAAAATATAAATAATAAAATTTCGATAAAATCTTTCGCCCACGTTTCTCAAGCGTGGTATCGATAAATCGATTGAATTTTTCCACACCCTTGCATTATATTGTTTATTCAAAATATTAAAATAACGTTCATCCCTTATCTAAAAATATAATTTAACTGTGACTAATTCAACATTTTGTATCTGTGCCATCCAAATACTCAGAAATTGGCTCATTTTTCCTAAGAAAAGTTTTCTATATATGTTTATCTAGTTTCTTTCTCATATTACTTAAATTTATTAGTATAAATTCATACGCGAATAAAATACACATACACACATACTGTAAATGTTATTTTTATAATTTGAAAATGTAACGAGATGTAATAATTTAATAATATAAATTTATATATAAATAAAATACACATGTACACGCAAATAATACACACATACAGTACACGTTTCTTTCTCGTATTATTTAAATTTGTTCATGTAAATTCACATATAATTAAAATACACATACACTAATAGTACACACGTACTTATAATATTTCTATCAAACGTATTAGAATTCATTTTGAAATAGTTTTATAATTCAATTTTATTGGCTACCGAACGTCATTTTATATTTATTTCTCTCTCTCTCTCTCTCTCTCTTTCTTTCTTTATCTTCATCTCTGTCTCTCTCTATGTTAGAAAATAGTTATTGCAAAACTAACATGTGTCTGTGGCGTGAAAATCACGATCAAATCTTTGATTAAGCCAAACGGATGATGATGCATAAGATCTGTATTAAAGGTAACTACGATTGAAATATATATCGAATAAATTTTTTATTGTTAAATTGTTTGGAAAGAACAGGTTGAATAATATTAGAAAACACTCTTTATTTATTTCTTTTTTTTTTTTCATTTTTTTTTACATTCTTATTTACTTCCTTTTATATTTATTCAAGTTTATAAAAAGAAACAGATTGATAGATCTTATTATCGCGCTGTCAAATGAAAAATAAAAGAGACGATATTGGCAGAGTAAAAAAAAAGAATTTATTTTCGTCATGCTACGATGACTTCGTCTATGTTTAAATCTGACAACATTTACTGTGACGTAAAATCGTGTATTATACTATGTAAATCGAAGACAAACGTGTATAAATGTGTATTTCCATTATTTGCATTGCTAAAAATAATCTGATCAATCAATAGCAATCATTAAAATACTGCTTATTTTTTTATTTCACCAAACATTTTTTAAACATACTAAAACTATTCAATTTTTTTGTTGTTAAATTTATTAATTAATTAAATAATATCTACAGATATAAATATGATTTTAAAAATCATCCAAACAATTCAACATTATTTATTTGTATGCTCTTTTAAACAATTATATAAGTAATATCTCGTTTTTAAAAAATTGTTTTTAAGATCGAAAAATATCTGTCAAATGGTTTAAATTACATGAACAATATTCTACTGTAATTTTCATTGTAGCTAAAAATGTTTTTATTTTTGTTTCGTAGTAAAATATTACGAAACTTTAGATATATTTAATAAAATGATCTATTTCAGGGAATAGTCGAATGTTTGTTGATAGCAGAACACGTATGTTAAACCAACACATGAATAGTCGATACTATGAGTCTTTAATTAAATGCAAATTCGCGCGTGTTCGTAAAGAGGATTAACTGACGCACGTGTACTTTCAGAGAACGTGTTATTAACGCATGCAAATTTTCCTTGCCGAGAGTTGAAGACTTCAGGATTTTCAAGATTGTTCATTTATTGCATGCTTCCTCTTCGTATTTGCGGTTAGAAAAGTTTTAATAGAAAATTATCCACAATAAATACTTTTATTATATTATATTATATATCGCAGGTAATATAAGATTAACTTTAGATATTATATTTTCATCTCAGAAAATCGTTATCTTTTCTTTATTCTACTCGATTTAAAATTACATTTCGCGAACTATGAAAAACTATATTTATTAAATCATGAAATTATTTATAAATTTTGAAACATTTCTCATACAAATTTGAACAATTCGTAAGTTATTGATAATGAATTTATATTGAATTATAAACGAATATTTGTTTTCTCGTTTTCTATGAATAAATCACGTTCAATAAATATATTAATAATAATTATCATTATTAAAAGCAGCATAACAAAATGATTTTTACCATCTTCCTGATAAATTGACAATTATAATAAACAACATACTGGTAATAAAGTTCAACGATAACGCGTTCAAAAAAATATGCATAATCTTCCGTAGCTTATTATGCACATTACATTGAAACGTTCACATATGTATATATTATATGTATATTATACATGTGTATGTGAAAAATAAAAAAGGAGAGAGGGAAAGAGAGATAGAATAATATTATCCAAGGTGGGAAGAAGAGAAGAAGAGAAAGTTATAATCTCTTGTGACTTACATGAGTTACACGGATCGTTACAAGAATGGAAAATTTTTCATCTATTTTTATCTACTCGATTGAATACAAGTTATAGTATTATTTTCCTCTTTAAATATGTGTATTTACTTTCAACATTATCCTTCATCGATTTACGATTTCTGAAAACTATTTATCATGCCTGAGAAATTATTTTTTCGAAATAATATTTTAAAATAATTATTAATAAATTAATTTTAACTTTAATCAAACATATTAAATGGATACTAAATTTTATTATTGTTTATCATTAATTATAGATTTAAAATAATAATCTATTGTTTGAAATGGCTTTTTTTTTTCTAAAACAAAATAAAAAATCATTTCACACGAGATAATTTTGATTATCGTTCATAGGAGAAACAGGCAAATAATAATTTGAACTTGAATTGACAATCTAACAATTTCAATAACGCGATAGATCTTGTAATCCTTAGATTTTCTTGCGTAACTTTATGAAACATTACGACAGTGTTATCATCATCTCATTGATATAGATAACAAATGATCTATATCAATAGGATTATATTGTAAGAATAGATATTTCTGATTTATCTTTGATACAATGATTTTCAATGACTCATATTGATATTTCGTAGAAAATAGAATTCTTAATAAATATGACTAATTTTTTAATGTCATCGTTAGAATCTTACAAGGATAATACCAGATCCGTATACCTCGGATATTTTTAAAACTTTATACAATTGTAACCCACGATATTTCACCCATGATCCAGTGATTCGTTATGAGATTAAGGACATTTATTTATTCTTAAGAAAATGATTATTTATGCGCATGTATAAAACGAAATCATAATTTATTATAAAAATCCTTTACCAAGTTTTCTAAGGATAAAATTTGTTCCCAATAATCGCAGTTTTAATCTAAATACGAGAGAATAAATAACACTATATAATAATATAAAATAATGCATATATATAATTATAATATATAATACCATTTTATATTGTACAATTAGATATAATACATGTTAGGCACCCTTAAAATTTTATTTAAACGCTTAAAAGTATTTAAAAATATTCATAAAACATTTTTAAAATTAAACAATTTACTTGATAATAATTGGGTGTGTTTCTGAATACAATACCACCGATTATTTCCAAGTGTACAAATTCTCATGATAAGATTACAGATCAACTTTCATGAGTTCGCATTAATTACGGATCATCGATCGTATGATAGATAAAACAACTACGCAAATATTAAAAATATCAGATAGAAATCTGTTATTAAATGATGATAACATTCCTCCGTCTATTTTTTATAACAATTACAGTAGATTACTTTCAATGAGTCAACATCTCTACATCCTATGAGTAATATTTAACAATTATTACGCGTCAATAATCTATTATTTTGTTGTAAGATTTTTCAAATTATTTTCAAAAATATATAAACACGTTTTCGTAATTCATTGACATGATTATATATTTTATTATTGTTAAACAATACCAAATTATTAAATATGTTACATTTTATACATTTATTATAATACATTTATTAACTATGATATATTTGTTGATACATTTTTATTTGTCAGAATGTACAAGAATTGAGTTGCAAAATTTGAAAACCAACGTATCTCTTATGCAATTATTACATTTGCAAATAAAATATTATAAATAGACGATTAATTAATAATTTAATAATTTATAATGATTCCAAAAATAATTTCAATCAAATCAGAAATAGTAGCACCGTTTTGTAGAATCGATTGCAAGTTTTACTCTACATCAGCCAGAAAGTCCATCGACCTGAATTCCTTTTCGAAACACCGTAGACCTTAACTTCAAAATATATATATATATAGACACACACACTCATATACATATTTAACCATTATACACATGTAACAGTAAATATTCTCTGTAGTAAGAGATTCACTCAAACTTATAAAAAAAAGTCATCATCAACAGTCGTCTTGATCGTACAACGTCGTGTATATTTTAAAGAGATGAAGAGATGAAAGAAGCATAAGACACACATACACACACATACAAACTCTACTTAACATGCATACACGTGAAAAGTTCAAAGACACTTTTCCTATTTTCTTATTTGTCTCTTCCAAAATATTTCGACGATCTTAACTCGTAAGTGTCGACGACTTTACAGAAACATATAAATATTACTCCTTCCTCCCCCTATCCCTCTACCCTCTCCACACACACACACACACATACACACATACGCGCATGAAAGAAACACGTTGCAGAATTTAATTTAAATATAAATGATCTGAACGATTTTTCAAAATTATTAGCATACTTAATATACGAAATAATTATCATTGAATAAGTTTTCATCAAATTATCAAAGTAACTCTTTCGTCGAAATAATCTCGCGTGTTTAAGATTTATTTAGAGACTATCTAAAAAGAAAATTATATAGAAGTACAAAAATGTTCATGAAGACATTTTTGTCGAGTTTTTTATGAAGCTCATCATTGGTAAGCTTACGACCTCGGTTTCTTGGCAAAACATGTCACGAGATATTATTACCACCCGAGACCGAGGTAACAAAAATTCTTGCGATAAATTTCAGTGCTTATTTGTTATTATTATTATTATTATTATTATTATTATTATTCTACTAAAATTAATGCAACAAAGTTAATTACAGACCCTGCATATGCAAGTATCATATTGTATGTAATTATACAAATGTACAAGCATGTAATTATAACCACGTATACATGTTTAAAAAGTTTCTTTAAGATTAAATTCTAAAAATTATCAAAAAATTAATAAAATAAAATATAGATGGCACAATTATTGAAACTAAATTAAAAAGAAATTTCGCAATATCGCGCAAATAAAATTGGTTTCGACGTTATAAACGAGTAATTATTCGTTTCTCTCATATATTATCCATTATTTATAGTTATTGGTAATTTAAAATGGAATCTATTTAAATAAATACACATCGAGGAAAAAAGAACCGATATAATAACGATTACGAAAGAACTTACACTCTCATTCGTGTCTTCTCACAGTGTCATTGTAATTTTCGCCTAATGACTGACCGACCAACGAGAAGACGGTGACACACCGTCGACTTACATACGAGGCCTCTGCACTAACGGAAATTTCCATTCGAGTTAACCATTGGCGTAACCATTCGCACATTCTTTGCTAAAATTGTCAAGGATACTATTTTATATTTCATTTCATCCGGAAAATTGAAAAAAAAAAAAACAAAATGAAATGTTCGTTTACAATTGGATACAAAACTATTGCACTAAAGAAAATTTTCATTGGGTAAACTCATTGGCGTAACCGCGTTCACACATTTTATTCGCGAATTCTTTAAAATATCTATAACTGTGTCCTTCATTTTAATCGAAAAATTTCCTATTTTTAACTCACTATCAGTTTTAGGGATTAACTAATATTTGTATTATCGAAAATTATTAGCAAAAATATTCTCAAATTGCGTCGGAAAAATTATAAATAATACTTTGATCCGTTATTTTATTTGGAATATTGAAAATAACATTGTTTTTTACTACAAAGAATGATTCTAACTTTGTGAATTCGTTTCCAAATATAGGTTATGTTCAATATGACTCCTATCATACTAGGAAACAGGTTATACATATATCAGAAGATTATTTGTAACGTTGAATTCTTTGTTAATATAGTCATCAAACGAAATAGGAAACATTAGAATTGAATGGTAGTGAAAAAATAAGGAATTTTGACTTGCTGCTAGTTAAATTGCGTTTCATTTAAACATCGATACGTCTAATTTTAAATCAATGATGATTTAGGGTAATAAATTTATACCATTAAATCAATCCAAGTCGAGATAAATTTGTTAAAAAAATAGTATTAACGATTACTTCAACTTAAACTGTACAATTTGACATGTGTTGTATTAATGAGCACATTAACATGTGGTTTTTATTATCGTCACATCAATCAAAGTCAAGATAAATTATTATAAAAAGAACACATTTTTATGTTTAAGTATAAAATCAAAAATCGAATTGAATTGATGAATACATTCAGATTTATTTTATAATTAAAAGAATTTTACTTTACTTTAAATTCATTTTAAATTGAGAACACATGATTTATGATATATTAATAATTTAATTAATCGAAATATCAAAAATCATAAGTTTGTATACTAAAAGAATAATGTTCATCATTAATATAATTTAAACATTAAATCTGAAATCCGTCAAACAAACGATTCGATCAAAACTCCATTACTTCTTCATTATAACACTATACAAATTATAAATCAAATTAATATAAAAAACGGAATATAAATTAAAATAATAAAATGAATGCTACAAGATAATAGCCACAATATTTCCAAATTTTATCATAAAATTGATCAACACATAAAAATCCAATTATTTTTCCTCTAATAAAATCTAATTTAATTTAGATTTGGAATCAATAAAACCATATAAAGCATTATTTAAATCATTGCATGGATATTAAAAAGAAAACTAACTCTAATGTTTCCAAATTTTGATAGAAAATCTGTAGAATATAAAATCTAATAAAACAATTCTATAATTAAATATAAAATTAATGCTAAGAAATAATAATAATAATAATAATAATAAATAAATAATTTTATCGTTAAATTTTGATAAAAAATCGATTTAACTGACTGAATCAACAAAATTACCAAGAATCCGATCTAATCTATCAATTAGATATCAAAACAAATTGCTAATATGTACATATGTATACCTATATATCTGTATATGTACATATATATAAAACAAAAAAAAGAATTATTCTTAGAAAGACCGCTAACATAAGTTGAACCCGTTATACGTCGCAGTTCGGTTTAGCTTTGTCGAGTTCGTCGTTGTCGACATCGTCCAGAATTGCACGACGCATATTGTCGTCGACGAAACGACGCCACAAAGCCAACGACGAACGGGAACCTATAACAACTCGTGACACGTTTCGTTGGATTATCGATAAACGATATATATTCTTATCATTATTACATGACTCGTCCAAAAGCTAATTCGGATAAGTCCCCATTTGATGTCTATTTTAATGGAATTTAGATAATGAATGGAAACAATTTTAATATTGTTTTTAGTTATTGCAGGATTTACTYGTTRTTATTTTAATATTGTTTTTAGTTATTGCAGGATTTACTCGTTCTTATTTTAATATTGTTTTTAGTTTTTGCAGGATTTACTCATTGTTATTTTAATATTGTTTTTAGTTATTACAGGATTTACTCGTTGTTATTTTAATATTGTTTTTAGTTATTGCAGAATTTACTCGTTGTTCTTTTTCAGCTTATCGAAATATTATAGATTAAAATCCTATTGTTTTTAATAGACCACAATTGATTGTACAAATTGCGTTTTTATTTGCATATCCTACACGTATTTTTTTATTTTTTTTCGAGAAAAAAGACTTTATATACTTTTCTGATCCAAATAATAAATGATACATTTTTAAAACTGATATATTAAAAAACATTGATTTTCTCAATTTTTGTTTCTTGTATTTAATCGTATTGGATTCTAAACGAGTCATATATTACTGTCATATTTGTAATATTAACGATTTATTAACGACTACATTTAATGTTTTTATGAATAATACATACACTTTATTATCTTTAGCCTTTTCTTTTTTCTTCTTTTTTCTTTTTTTTGTATGAATAATTTATATTCGAATGAGTTTGCTTTATGTTAGTTATTCTTAAGAGATAACAGAACAATAATTGTTCTACCTGCCCATTGAAAAAGTAGAAACTTCCAGAAGGTTTCAGCCACGCGTGTTATTCAATTCCTACGTATAAACGTATTTTATATATACGTGTGTGTGTGTGTGTATTTATATATGTTTCTATGAGTTTGATGGTGTGAAATAAAACATCGATGATCTTCAAATGAGCTTCGATTGTGTTGGATGGAATTGAAAGTTGAACAAAAATTTCTTTCAGGAATTTCTATCCTTTCTAATTGTATTTTCTACATATACGGTGGGCTAAGAATTACTTAAGCGATTTTAAAAATCAATTACTATTCCTTAAATTTATTTTAAGATATGAATTTTTGTATATCGCAAATATCAGAGGCATTTAATCGTAAAATGGTAGGACTTGTTGTTAGTTTTAAGGGTTTTCAAAATTAACAACTAGAATCGTTGAATTAATGATGAATCATTTAGTTACACCATGTACATATAATTTTTTTTATTATGTATATCTACGTATAATCTAGTATATAACGTTTGACCGACTCCAAGTACATTGACACTGTTTTTTTCCTCCGGACATAACGAAGATATATCCTTCCTACGTTTTATTCTTCCCCCATGTTTGCCTTCACTTCCGATAAATCTTTCATTTCAATGTACACTATATCATGGGAAACGTTGTTACTATAATTATTTTCTTGATTATAATTTCATTTATCTACTTTCAGTAAATTCATTTTTATCACATTTGACAAATGATTCGATAAAGTTATTAATAAATAGAATTTTTAATCGTAAAAAAATAATTTCTTTCATTATATCTCACTTTTCAATAATACATATTATGAAAATTATATATTAATTTTTATTACACTCAATTATATATTTAACGAATTTCTAATTTTAGTATCGAATACTTTAACACATTGAAAAAAGAACAAATTTACATGCAAATGTAAGGAATTAAAAATTCAAATTACGTAAACTTTAATTATTCCTACATTTGCTTATGTATAATTCGACTAAATGCGTAATAAATGCTTTGCCTTTATTCTCATTCTGTTCATTGAAAATGCAAGCGTAAGAACTATTTTAGTAACTCTCGTTCGAATCCAAATATAATTTTATAACGAAATATTGTTAATTAACGAGAAAGTATGAGAGTAAATATTTACGTAACTCACCCACGCATACATTTACGTATTAACCAATAATGGTGAAAATTAAATATAGGAAATAGAAAAGAAAGGGGGTTTGTTTAAAACTCATTTATTGAACGTGACATAAAAATTACGATACATAATAATAATAATTAATGAAAAACTGAAGTCTGTCTCGCAAGCTTCGAAACTTTCAATATATTATCTTCGTGTTTAATATTATTTCGTATGAGAATCCTTATATCAAACGCTAACAAATTATTCATTTATTTTTTTCTTTTTTTTTTATAATATATATATATATATATATATATATAATATACATAAGCTACATATGTTATATATATATATAATACAATATATAATATATATATATATATAACTAAACACGTGGAATGTGCACCCGGTAGGCTCGTCCATTCACTCATAGTCTAACCATAATAAAAAATTCAAAGATGATAAATAGTAAGCGTTTATTAATAAACTTAAATCATTTCTTATCAGTAATAATAACGATTATTACTGAAAAATATCAAAGCGTTTCGTTTCATCTTCAAGTTGTTCGTTGTTCTTGCTTCCTAAAAGCACAAACTCTACCCTCTCACTTTATTATTTCTATTTCTCTTTCTCACTTATCATAATTAACATAACATTTCTCAAATAATATTCTCTGTGTATCATATTTCTCACTATCGAACGATATAATAATAATAATTTACGAACAAGTCTTAGGAATTTTTTCGCAGCGTATTGACGAAGATCGATGTAACGAGCAGAAAAAAATTTGTAAAAGAAATTATTTACGTATAATTTACTATACACGCAATAACTTTTTATAATGTGTATAAATATAATTATATTGTAACGAGTAATAATAAAATATTGTATTAAAGTTCAAACAATATAATTCGTTAATTAATTTTAAACGAATTTATTTATGGTGGGCTAAAAATGTTTAAGTAAAATTAAATTATCTTGAGTGATTTTTTTAAATATATCAATTATTCGTCTTTGTGTGAAAATTTTTCAAACGCAAATAGTTTTACAATTTTCGTAAAGAATTGTTCGAAAAAGTTTCAATAAATATAGAAAATGAATTTTTCAAAATACGATGAAAGATTTTATACGCCTACAAAACTTTCAACCCACTCAAAATAGATAAAAAAATAAATACCGAATAAATAAATTTCGATCGATAAAAATGGAACCTCTAGCCACGAAGTATTCCCTTTCTTTCTTTTTTTTTTTGTTTTTCTTTTTCATTTCACGAACATTCCAAATGGAGCCGAGCTTTACGGGTAAAATTGAAACGAAATATATAAAGAATCAAAATTAAATCTAGAAATTAAAAGATAGATAAAATATAAAATAAATTATAAGGAACAATAATTTATATGTAACGCGAGTGTGTTGTAATTTCGTTATAATTTTTTTGTTTGTTTATGAATCAGCTTCGCCGCGCATACGCATATAAACATAGTTTATTTTGCACTATCTCGCTTTGTGTTTAAAATCCTGGGCTTTTGGCAGTGACATTCAATCGCTATGGATGAGGAGAAAATGTGTCCTTCGAGTAACGCGATAAACAAAGATAAATATATATATAAGATCAAGTTTATTTCAGAACACTGGATTCTATTTTTATATTCGTCGGAATTAAAAACCTCTTTCTTCTTTTTCTCTTTTCCTTTTTTTTTTTGCGCTTTTTAACAAAAGGAGCGTAAATAATCGATTTACAGTCCCCGACCTAATTTTTTTTTACTCTACGAATAAAAAATAATGAGAAAAAGATGAAAGAGAACGCGTTATATTGTCAAGTTCTTTTAATAAAATAATGCACGTTTATTAATAAACACGAAATATTTAAAAATAATTCGATTGAAGTATGGAAATTATTATTATTATTATTATTATATTTTTTACTTGTATATTGATGATAAATTCATAAATCATCGTAATGGAACAAACAATCTCCTCAACCATGCGCTAAAAATCCGCTCAAAATGTCCCGAATAAAAAATATCCAACGTATATATAATCCATTAAATATTAAATAGTAATTATTATAAAAGATAGAGTCGATCAAAGCATCGAATAATAAATTATTGTTTAACGTACATATGTATATCTCTGTATATGCGACCATATGTTTATTATTATTATTATTATTGTTATTATTATTATTATTGTTATTATTATTATTATTATTATTATTATTATTAATATTAATATTAATATTATTATATTACGATCGCGCGAGCATTGCGATCATAGAATAAAAATGTTGATCGAGCAATAAAAAAAAAAAACAATTCATTTACTTGTATTTATTAAACAATCAAAATTATTATTTTCTAATAAAAATATGAAATATATATATATATCAGAATTACGTAACACGTACTAATTTCTTAAACCGATTCACATCTTATTATTTATATATATATACCGTTTCTTTTATATATTATAAATAAAAATATAGAACGTGCCACAAAGCAAGGACGGATAATAAAAAATAAAAATGATCAAAAGGAAATAAAGCTCGATCTACTTTTTCTTCTATAATCCGAGGCCGCCGTTCAATAAATAGAACGTTTATAATACATGTCTCGTCGTTTGACTATAATTTCTAAGTTTTATTAAACACTATTGTTTTATTAATTTTTTCTTGTTGTTTGTTTAATTTTCTTTCTGTTTAATCTTCATATCTCTTTTTCCCTAATCAGTACCAATTATGTTATTTCGACGAAGATTATCGAGACGATTGTATGGATTTGAATTTTGTTAAACACACATACGGACAAAGACAATTGGTTAATAATTGAAAATTTGTTTGTTCGCATCTCGATACCAGCCCTTCGTCGCAACAGCTGCACATCATTCTGATATTCTAAATAATCTTCATATATATATTTATACGACTATATTTTTATTATTCATCTCGCGTAAATCATCTTGTATTTATATATTTATATATATATCGATCTGTATATATATATATATATATATATATTTTTTTTTTTTTTTTCGTTATATCTCTAAAGCAGTCTTACACGAAGCGGCAACTTTTGGAAATTATTTCGTTTTGTTTTTTTTTTATACAACTGTAATACGATCTTTCCATCTTCTTTTTCTTCATTTTCATATCAATTTGTCGAAACCATTTACTTTGTTCTTCTTCCATCTTCTACTTTATCTTTTCTTTTCTTTTCTAATCTTAATTATCCGATCTTTACGTGATTATTTTTCACATTCAGGAGCAAACATGCAGGACGACGACGACTTGGATCAAATTTTCAAAATTTTCCGCACGATTACATTTATCTTGACTATTTTATAAGTATATATATATATTTATTATGTCGACACTATAAATCCTCATTTATTTATAAGTCATTTTTCTGTTTTTGTTCTTTTCTATTTCTTTTTATTTTTTTTTTTTATTTTGCTTTTTAATATTTGGGCCGAAAAAGAGAATGACAGAGACAGATTGAGAGAGAGAGATAGATATAGATATGAAAAATGATTCTTTGTTTTTTTTTTATTATTTATTCTCCTACATGAATGTTCAATGATTTTTTTATTTATTTATTTATTTATTTATTTATTTATTATTGCGAATGTTTCGATACGTATTTTCCGGGAGAAAAGGAAAAGGTGAGAAACATTATATAAACTTTGAATATAAAAATGAAATTTTTGTTTACTTCAGTTTTATTTAAAAATATTAAAAAATAAATCGTAATATAAACTATTATATATGTTGTTTTATACTTTTTCATTTAAATATCGAGTATGATCAAGAATATGAAATCACTTTGATGTGAAACGTTCGATTTAAGTTGAATTTCAAAAGATCAAAAATATCTATACTCTTTGATCGAATAATTTGAACATGCAAATAGAAAATGTTCAACGGTTTTATTCTATGTAATATTTTAAATATCAAAGGATTGAAAATTGATAGAAACTACAATATTCAATCAATTAGATTGATTTGATTTATGTCGAATATCAAAGGATCGAAAATATCACTTTGATCAATTTGATTTTCATTTCCAAATTTATTTTCTCCAAATTAAACGTTAAATATTATAAACAATCAAAATAATAATTTCTTTCGATCTATTAGAAAAGCTAATGAAAATTTGTAATATAAAATAAATAAAAAAAAAAAAAAAAAAGAAAAGAAAAAAAAGGAAAAGAAAAGAGAAAAAAAAAGATTAAAAATATCGAATTGATTTATTTTTGATTATTGAAATTAGTCTTCCTTATATATTTTCGAATAGATTTTAACACGTTGACTGCCAGTGTCACTCATGACCAATGTTTGATCTTATCAATGAGGGTCACGTGGGTCACCGGTGACCGATTTTAGCACATTTTTAACATGTAAAATTAACATGGCAGTCAAGGTGTTAATTTGTTAATCAACTATTCCATACTTTCTCTCTCTTCTTCTAATCTCCATTTATCGTTGCAAAATAATTCTATGCCTTATAGCTTACGGTATCACAGAGTTACACACATCATTTCATCGCTCCCAATATCTCAAGTTTTTATTTTTAATATTATTAATATTTATTATTATTATTATTGTTGTTATTGTTGTTGTTGTTGTTTTTTTTTAATTATTTAACGTGTAATTAATTAATCGATGAATTAATTAATTAATTATTCATTCATGGAAAATATGGTGAAAAGATGTGAAAAGAAAAAGAAAGAATAAAAAAAAAATCTACTAACGCGATTATTAATATAATAGACTTGTGTATTATTTATATATTGTTTAAACAAATAAAATAAGCCGCTTTTCTCGAAGAAGAAAAGCGGAAATGGACGCAGAAGACTTCGACCGTTCCCTCGACGGACAATCCATCTCGTTTCACGTTCAACGACGTTGTGTTAACGTGCATTTTCTTATCGTACGATCTTTTATACTGGAAAAAAAGGAAAATAAAAATAATAATCACACAGCAGACAACTATTAAAACGATAGACACTAGGATTAAGTTATCAATTTTTACCGATGATCGATTATCATTTTTCTTTTATAAATGTTCTCATAATAAATAGTTCTATCGATATATTCTCACGTTTATTTGTGTGCGTGTCTCTGGTGTGTGTGTGTGTGTGCGCGCGTGTGTGCAATATCTTCAGAGAAAAAAAAAGAAAAAAGATAATTTAAATTTTACGACAAAAAAAGAAATTGTATTTTTTGGAATTATATTTTACGTAAATATATAATAAAATTAAAATTCCTACGAGGTCGTCGATAAACGTCGTTCTGCATCCGAATTTGATTTGTTTTTTATTTTTGTTGTCTTTTGCGACGGTCAAAGTTACGTATTTTCTTTATATTGTCTTAAAGAACAAAAATTATAGCGTAATTATATATAGATAACATTATTAAATAATTAAACATTTCTAGATTCTCGCCAATTTTAATATAGATAATTTAATATAATAACATATACAAGAAATTTTTGTACCCAAAAATGTTTCTAAATGATTCATCAAATCAATTATTATTATCTCTCTTTATCGAGACGTTTGTGCTTTTAATTAAGGATTCATAGTTTAATATTACGATTTGAATAACAAAATTCTACGAGAAAGTTACAATAAAAAAAAAAAGAATAATTAATTTATTAAATAATTAAAAAACATTTTTGGTTTATCCTGTATATATATATATGTATTTGTAATATAAAAAACAAGAAAAGGAGAGAGAAAAAACAAACAAAAAAAAAAAGAAAACGAATAATCAACGAAACGCAACACATTCACTTTTGTTTTAATACTTTCTACTTTTAATTTAACGAGAGTCTTTCAAAAACTTTGGTGATCGACGCTACTCTCGCGTCTCAAATATTTATTAATATTTATTAATTAATTTTTTATTTTGTCGTCTACTTTTTCTTCTTTTTCTCGAAATAAAATCGAAAGTCAACGAATTCGAGGGTGGTCCACTCTCGGAAGAGTAAAATTCAAGGATAACGGAAGAGGGGAATTAGGGGGGGAAAAAAGAAAAATCTATTTCTCCTCTCCACCCCCTCTCCACCCCCCTCTCCAACCCTTTTTTCCTCCCTTCACTCGTTTTTTAACAACGCTTTCTGATTCGTGTGTTGTGCACGTTTACGTCGAACGCGACTATCGCGTTTTTTATATGAAAAATATTCTCTTCTCCTATTTTCTTTTTTTTTTTATTCCTTTTTCTTTTTCCTAATAAAAGCTATAATTAGCATTATGTTACTTTATTTTGCAACTTCGTTCCGTTCTTTTAACGATGATCTACTTATGTAAAAAAAAAAAAAAAAGAAAGAAAAATAAAAGTCATATTAACTAAAAAAAATTAAATATACAGAAAGTGGATTTAAAGTTTTACGATCAATAAAAGTTAGACACAAGTTAGTCTGAAGAAAATTATTAAAATTATTTAACGACTTTCTTTTTTTGTAACCCACTTCTGTATAAGATATATATAATGTATATAAATCAAACAAGATATTTAATAATTGTAAAGAAAAATATTCTACACCAAATTTTGACACCAAGTAGACTAAATTTTCTTCTCTTGCTCAAATTTTAATTGTGACTTAAAAAAAAAAAAAAAAACAAAAAAAAACAAAAACAAGAAAAAAAGTAATCAACAATTTTAAGAAAAACAAAAAACAGTAGGATTAAATTTGATAAGAAAAAATAAAAATGGACGTATAAGTGGATCATTTCTTAAACCTAATCCTGATTTTCATACGCATGAGGCACGCTTACGTCATATCGGAAATAGGCTCTAAATCGGCACGCTCATTGAACAAAATTCCTCCTCTCTTCTAATTCAAACGCATATTTTACGCATAATTCATATAACGTGTGATTCACTCGCATCAATTAGAACTTCGCCATTACCATATTTCTTTTTTCTTTCTCTCCTATTAAATCCCTTGCTTCGAGGAAGATATAAAAACTACGATCTTAAATCGGTTGTCTCGAATTCGAAAAAAAAACAAGTAAAATAAAAATGATAACCATTTCTTTTTCGAACTTGTCAAAACATCTTAAGTACTTACTTACAAGAAGGAACTTTTTTTTTTTTTAAATAAAAATATAATCGAACGAACTTAAAATGTAATTAATTAAAAAGAAAAAAAAATAATTCTAAAAAAAAAATTATATAATCATTTCCTTTCGTATGTTTATATTTTATACTTTTTTTTTTGTTTTTAATTAATTAATTCAGTAAAGAGAAAAAGAAAGATCTGATTATTTTTGTTGATAAGAAAAAAAATATCACGGAAAGAAAAAAGAAAAATGATTGGAAAGAGGATCGGAGAGGTGGGGGTGGAAAGAAAAAAAAAAAGGAGAAGGACAATAAAATTATTTTCGCAAAATTGACGAAACCTCGTCTTGGGATTGGCACTGACCTCGATCCTAGTCGTCTGAATGCATCGGAAGAAGATGCATCGAAAACTGCATACATTACAGCAAACAGCTTCTTGTTTCTTCTTCTTCTTCTTAATCTTCTTCGTTTTCTTTTTTTCTTCTTCTTCTTCGTTTTCTTTTTTTCTTCTTCTTCTTCTTCTTCTTCTTTTCTTCTTCTACTTCTATTTCTACTTCTATTTCTACTTCTACTTCTACTTCTACTTCTTCTTCTTCTTCTTCTTCTTCTTCTTTTTCTTCTTCTTCTTCTTCTTCTCCGTTCGTTAACTTCGAATACGAAGCTGCATATTTCAGAGACGATCTTAAAAAAATCCTTTCTCAATCGTTATCAAGCACAATAAATCGATAACATAACCTTCCATCGATGATAATAACATTCTGAGAAGGGGAAAGAGGGTGGTGGGGCTGGCTATTGTTAGATTTTCTTTTTTCCATATAAACATATATATGATTTCATTGAAAATAGAAATCTCCCATTGATCATAAATCTTCGAATATATTTATGAAAGGAAAGAATAATTTTCAAAGGGAAACGAAAAAGAGAGAAAATTTAGATTGCATTGTATCAAGAAAATGTTGTCATCATCATCATCATCATCATCATCATCATCATCATCATCATCATCATCATCATTATCAGTGTTGTTAAACTTTCAAAGTCGTTGTTTAATCGAATTTATAATATATAAAATCCTCATTGATTTAATGATCATTCTGATTCTCTTAACATTCGCCATTTTGAATACTTCTCTCTTATTAGCTGGTCAATCCAGTTTGGTCATCCCGTTGGTTGGTTGTTTGATCGGTTGGTTGTTGATTGGTTGGTAGTTTGGTTGGTAGATTGGTTGGTAGGTTGATTGGTTGGTTGTTTCATTCGTTTCCCATCTCTTTCCTCATTTATTAGAGATTTACTACCACGCCGAAGGTTGATTCGGACATGATCGCGCCACCACTCCGCTATTCGGTTCAATTGTCGCGACTGGTGCCGAAGTTCGACGGATCTCGATCGGTTTCGAAACGGAGCCTTGTGTCCGCATCGAAACCCTGGAACTGTTTCATGATAAGTTTCTTTGATCTTCCTCATCGTCGTCTCCTTTTTTCAAGCTTCTTTTAAGTTTGTCAACGAGACAAATGTGAAACTTGTTGAGGGAATTGGAACTACCGGTCTTTGGGGGAGAGGAGCCGGTACTTTTGCTTGGGCTCTGAAGCGAGCTCTGAGACGCTCTTGACGATGCTCGAGAGAAATGTCGAGAAGTCAAGGGTACAGACCGATGGGCTGGCGAGGTTAGAAAATCCGAACCTGGTGATGTCGACAAGGACGGTCCTGCCGATTTTGAACATTCCGATACCTGCAACAATAAACATAAAAACGAACATTCTTTTTTTTGTTTTTGTCAATCCTTTCTTACAATTGTTTTGTAATATTTGTTTCTATTACTATTGTTTAGAAAACTAATTTAATAGTATTACGTTAGCCGAAAATTGTGCAAAACACTACCCCTCTTATGTATTTGAATATTTATAATAATTAATTAATTAATCTATACAAATATTCATGCCGACCCTAATAATTATCTCTATGATTGCTATTATGACCGTTTACGCTTTACTATTTGTCAAATAAAATGAATCCCTAATGTAATATCGAACACCCAGATCATTGAACTGATCAAACATTTGCTACACAAATTGATCTATACAACCCCTAATTCAAATTTGCTTACGGATACCTATTTAAATTAGAAATGAAGATATTCTGATGATCGATGAACGTAACTACTCTATTCATTCAATAGAACGTGTATTTCCAACGAAATACTCTAGAAGATAAGATAACGATCTCAAGTAGGAACGATGTTAAGTAACAATATTTGGTGAGATAACAAAATATAAAAACGAGTGTACATTTAAAAAGAGAGAGAAAGAGAGAGAGAGAGAGAGAGAAAGAGAGGGACAGAAAACACATTGACGCCCGTGACCACGCACTCGCAAGAGAGTGCAAGGTTACGCGAGACTATTAGATTCACCAACCATGCGCAAGTAACACTTCCCTCCTTTTACCATACGTCTCGCGTGCGCAAGGCCGTCGTCGTTGGTCTCGATACAACATACCACTGGTGTATGTAACATGGGTATGCTACGGGATCTTCTATATGAACATCTTCAGTGGTTCTCGATCATCAAGTAGATTTTTTATTGGAATTTTTTTTTAAGGAAGTTCAGATAATAACCCTCATAAAAAGTTATGATCCATAGAACCGGTGTATGTATCTAACCGGTGTATGATCCTGCATACACACAGTTACAAAAGTACATCTCGACTTTTACAAAAAATTTTCTTTCTAATTTTTCTGTAAAAGTTCAAACAATCCCCATAAAAAGTTTGAATGCATACACAAAGTTACTATTATTTATGATATTCTATATAATTTTCTTTTAAATTTTTTTGTTTAAGAAAATTAATATAATCCCTATAAGAAATTTGAATATATGCAACTGGGATGTACGTAATACAAAACCTTGTAAAGGTACGATTCTAATAGTTTTTTTATTTTGAACAAAAATTTTGTTAATATTTAAATGAATCAAGCTAATAATCCCCAAAAGTTATGATACGCACAACAGATATAAGATCAGTAATGCTCAATTCTTAAAAGAATTTATTTTGTAATTTGTTAGTAAACTCAAGACGTAATTCCCCTTCCCATACAAAAATGTTACTTTGGGTAGAAAGAATTGAGTACAATAAACGATGAAGCCCAACGAGATATTTGAGGAGGCTATTGCGCAATATCGTGACGCGCAAAATAGCAGGACATACATACACACACACACACATACGTATACTTGATTGTCTCAATATTTTCTTTTCTTCCGTAAGATGAAAGGAGACAGAAGGAATAGAAACAATACAAGAAAAGGAAATTGATCGTTTATTCACGCTGCTAACCACCAACCAGCATAAGATTTAAATAAATTAATGACTAAGAAATGTGCGTATGTATTATATGTCTCTCTCACTGATTGGGAGGGAGATATTAAAGTACACAGATACATACACATGTGATAGATGTAATTGAGTCGACTCTCCCTTTCTCTTGCTCTCTATTTTATAATATAATATATATCATACTAATTTTTAAACCACCTGTTTCCTTTTTTACTATTCCAAATATTAAACAAAAATATATTTTTTTTAATAATTACAATTATTCTTTGTTAAATTCAAAGTTTGCGTAATTAAAATTTATATTTATGTTAGTATCTACGAGGGTGGATCGAAAAATTTTGAGCGTCGATCAGAGAAAAAAAACTTGCATCATTTTTTTTTTTTAAATAAAAGTAAATTCTCAACCGAAAAAAAAATTTTATATTAGGCTCCAAGAGACTTTTCAATAAACTCACGTATTGATTTTGAAACCAGCTGTATATCTCTTTTCATTGTACTTCGAGTTTTATTTAATGAATATTTCTTTTTTTAAAGGAAATTCAAATTTGGTATAATGAAAGTTAGTTTGGCTTGTATTTTTTCTTCTCTTGTAAATAACTCACCTTTCTACTGCGACAGGCACGAGGATTCGAACATTCGGAGGATCTCCTGTTTCGATTGGTTTTGTAAATGTCCCACTCATTTTTCATCACCGGCATCATAAACGCCATCTCTGTTGTTACGATAATACAAGCAGAGTCGAGTTCTTTTTTATCAAGTTTTATTTAACCTTCCTTTTTTTTCCTTTTACCACACTCGTTTCCTTTATCCTTCTCTCTATCTTTCTTCTTTTTTTATCAATAAAATTTTATCTCTTTCCCTTTCTCTCTCTCTCTCTCTCTCTCCCTGACTTTCAAATGAAACTCCACGCGCCTTCTAGAAAGTTCAAAACGAGTTTTTTCGAGTACTCCGTGACAGCGCTGGTAGTATGATGGTAGTAGTGGTGGTGGTGATGGTGGTAAAGATGTAGTTGTTGCTGATACCGAAAAAGAAGGATTTAAAGAAACTATTTCCTTTGTGGATGAAGGAAAGAGAACAACAGAGGTGATTAATCGAAAATATTGAATTAATTTTCAAATATAATCACCCGAGTATTACTTAATTACGATATCAAACGTAAACGTAATCAGTTATTCTCAAAAAGGACTCTTTCTCAACGACGCGTAATATATAATTCACGTCGATTTCGAAAGTAAGTCTTTATTTCTTTTTTTTTTCTTTTGCTTCCTTAAAAAATAGGGAAAGCGTGTCGTTCGTCTCGATGTCGATTGGCCGGATCCGGTGATCGTTATTTATCGGTGATGTAAATCAACACCGCAGTTGACAACCCTTTCCAAATAGAGAAATCGTTCTAACTCAGCCACCGTCTTTTCTTCCTTTTCTTCTTCTTCTTCTTCTTCTTCTTCTTCTTCCTCCTCCTCCTGCTCCTCTTCTACTTCTTCAAATTCTACTTCCTCTTCTTTATCTTCTGCTTCTAATTAGAAGTTGCTGACTCTGAGGTTGCTGTTTTGTTGACTTTATTTAGCCGACTGGAAAACTGCATAGATACGCGTGTGTGTATATATGTGGTATGTGTATTTCGCGCGTTAGCCTTTTCAAAATAGTCCGACGTCAACAGAGTCCGATCGGTTCGACGGTCTGCTACAGAATGAGCACGTTAAGGGGGGCGATCGTGTTGGTAGGTGTTTGACGGCGCCTAAGAGTGGGGTGTAAGGTACGGAAGACGATTGGATGATCGCGAGGCGGGACTGCTACTACGTCATCCCTTACCATTGATTTTCCAATGTTGATACACACTACGGCGTGACGTGGTATTTCGGATTGATTTCTTTTTTCTACACGGTTCCTTCTCGATCCCATCTAATGTAAGTAAATACTTGCATGAAAATATAGAGAAAACCTGCCAACTATCATTGTATGTATGATTAGTTAGGATACACGAAAAGGGAATATCTTAAAACATTGTTTTGCAACTTTGATACGAAATGACGCATTAAATGATACCTTGATCGATACGACCAGAATAAACTACTTCAAGGTTAACATTTAATCTCGTCGCGACGTTAATAACTGTTAATAGGACAAAATAGATGCTATTCAGATTGTATAAACAAAATCTATGTATGCGTAGACGTTAAAGATGTATATACTTTTCTATTGCACTAATGGGTAAGGAAAATAACAGGAAAAAAATATCATACAATGATTATCGTACCGGATTTCTTTTCAGCTAACATCAAGGTTATCTTATATAATGATATAATGATATTATTTTGTTAAAATGATATCCTGACAATCGATAATCTCGTAAGGATTCCTATCTGCTTGACAGATTTTTACATTCAATAATATAACAATTGTGGAAAAGAAGCGACGTTAATCGTGCACATAAACTACAGACTTCTACTATTACCGACTGAAACAAGAAGGATGGTAATATCTCTTAAATCACCGCAGAAAAGTTGGCGTAGAACCTCAACAGCAAAAAGAAATGAATAAGTGCTCTTAATTACTCACTAATTGACATTTAAAATCCATAATTGCTCGTTTTATTAATTAATTATTTAATTAGTTATTAATAATTGAAAATACAAAATTTTTTTTTCCTATTTCTAAGCAAAGCAATATATAAACGTGTTACCATGTATCGATAAAATAAAAATCTCTAGATGACATAATATTTGAATGTGCTACCATCTATTGATAATTAAGAATTTTACTATTTATAATATTCGAAACGTATTATCATCCATTGATAACATAACAATTTGTCATAGACACAAAATGTTACAATTACAATTTTTTAGTTGTTTCTCTTTTAAGAATTAGGAATATGAAGAAAAACAATGCGTAATCATTGTATAATAATTAATTCTTCTTGTAAACATAACAAATATACATGTATATTGGCAATTACAATGTGGACGCTCAAAATATAATAAATATTTCGATCTGAAAATATATTTTACTTTCGAGCAAACGAAAGATTTTTTTCAGATGTGCGTATAGCAAATATTTATTTAAAAAATATCAGTTTTGGATAGAGACACCTAAAATTCTCGTTCATTGTATACTATGTACGTATAATGATAGCAATTGTGCATATCGTACGCATGTCATTGATCCGTGTGATTAAAATATCCGAATCTTACGTAGTCCTGCTAGTAAGACACATTCGGATATCATTAACACAACGAAATCAATCAGTTGCGTACATATAAACGTCAATATAAATACAAATGTATATCGTTTCATATATATATACGTATATGCCTGCATATAAATAACAATCAATAATATTTACATGGAATGTATGATTGAAAAATACACAGCGACTTGTTTCTTTTAGGGAACAGAATTTACGCATACCTAAGCAATTCCTTTTTTTTCTAATTACGATTGCACGAATAATCCCATTTAAAAATAATACGAATTAATTGTGCAAAATGTTTGTAAAATAATTACACGCATTAATATGGTAACAAAGAAGATATAGACATAGAGTAAAACTGGCAGCTTACACAAATCATCGATAAACCCTATACTCTATTATGTGCGTTTTAGGGCGTACGGAACAATATCTCTTAAGTTAATTTTATGTCTAAAGAAAAAAAAATATCTCATTGAGGTTTTGGTTTTTCATTTGATATTGGAATACCAAAATAGACCCTGAGTTGTTCAAGAAATAGAAATGTGAGAACTGTTTGTGGAGCTAGTCGTATAAATGCTGGCACATATCCCTATAATAATTTGTTATTAATACATAATAAATAAAATTTAATGTTATTATTATGTTTTTCTTTGAAGTTAATTTTATATTCGAACTTACCTTAAAAAAAGCTAATGGTCCGAGTTTGGCAGTATATAAAAAGAGATCCGCAAAATTCTGTAAAAAGATCAAACAAATTGTTAATGATGCTAAAATCATAAAAAATTTATCAATACTCACCTTAAATTGTCCAACCTTGGCATTCATTGCACGCGTTTTTAGAACATCCAATGGTTGTGTTAATGTTGTAGCTACAGCACCCTTGTGTAAATAAAATAATTGTAAGTCTTACAGATAAGTAACCTATACTGACAAAAAATAATAAAACTTACTGCGCATAGGCTTGAAATTATATGGGTCGTAGGATTGTCTGTAAAATAATCGCTAGACAATAGAATTATTTTAATTTGATCATAAAAACTTAATTGTCCTATTGTCATTAGCATTGCTCTTCCAGTTGCAGTAGAACAACCACTAAACAACCGTAATACACCTTCTTCTTTAATAACTCGTACTAACCCATCTAAAGCATGCTTGTAACTGCAAAATTAAAAATTATTACTATTAAATATAAACAAAATGTATATATTCATTACTTACTTTCTTCTAAGGTGTGACGGTAACTTAATATCATTTTGCATCCTAACGTTAATCAAATCTCCTGGAGTACCAACAACTCCGCCAGCAGCACCTGTACATCCAGCCAAAAGCAGCTTTTGATAAAATGGCATAGGATTCCCATGTGATTCAATCTTCTGCTTACCTACCTAGATATAAATATTAATAATAAAATATATATCATCTCTTCGAATACTAATTTTTAGATATTTATGAATTTTCGAATATAAATAAAAATAATATAAGCAGACCTCATAAGCACCAAATCTTGTCATAGAATACGTAAGCTGACGAAGTAAGGAAGCAGAGAGACCGTTGTACAAAGCTAATATACCATCCTTTTCAATAATAGTAACAGTAGAGCGTATCGCAGATATTTTACCTTCTTGTTGAGTTTGCATATGAACCTAAGATAATAACAATACTGTTTTATTTATTTTCTTGTTACCGCATTAAAAAAAATAATCCAACATAATACCTTGAGCAAATCCAATGGATGTGTAACACATGCTGCGCCAGCAGAAGCAATTCCTCCAAAATACCAGCGAGATGATTTTTTTATATCCGTCATCTTGTCCTCTTTTTTAATTCGTAGCTGTAAATAAGAAACAAAGAAATTAGTATAAAATATTGACATAAAAAGGAAAAGACAATGCTTGAAATAAATAATAAATTTACAAACTATTACATAAACTGACTTACATTGTTTCTTTTTTTTTATTATATACAAGAACATCTATAATAAATTTTCCAACAATATCATGATGTTAATTTAACATAATTTAAATAAATAATTTCAGACGTGCGTATACATACGATACTGAAAACATACAAGAAACAATTAATTAGAATAACAATTTAATAATAAATATAATAAAGGAAAATAAATTTTTTTGTTTGATTTTTATGTAAAATGAAAGACAAGATTATAGAAAATATTTTTAAATATTATAAATATTTTGTTTTATAAATAAATAAATTGTATAATAAAATATCTCAAAAGAAAATATGCTAAAAAAATCACATAATCGAACCAATCCTTCAGACAAATATAATAAGTAAGACTGTAAAATATAGGTTGCTATTACCACACAAAATGATAAGAAAGACGATATAAATAGATTATAATATTCATTATCTCAAATAATCACGCTATATTCATATATACATGCATACATGTATTACATTCATATAAAACCGTCAAAAGAAAAAAGAAAAAAGGAATTAATCAAATAGTAATTAAAATTTGCATAAAATATAAACATACACATACACATATGGAATAAATATTAAATTATGAATAAAAAGAATATTTTTAATACAATTTAATAAAAATTAAAGAGATAAAGATACTTATAGATTAAAAAAATAAAAGGATGAATGCTTACAATTGGTTTGGATAGTAAGAAGAATTACATATCACTATGAACGAATATCACTGTATTCCTGGAGGGGAACTGAACTGTAACTGGCGTAACGTATCCGCGGTAATCGGCACAGTTCCCTATGGTCAAACTCCAGACTTGTATACATATATTTATTCGTATATATTAGAAGCGCACGCATCAGCTGATAATTTAGCACACATGTAATATACACATCGTACATGTATCTAATGCATATACTAGATGTTCCATAATAAATGGGACTCACTTCAGAAATAACCAAGGGATCAAAATCAATTTAAAAAAGTATGTTCTATTTGACCTTGGTTCAAAAAATACCCAGAAATAAATGAATTTTGTACTTGTACGAATTTTTGTTCATTGTTTTATGTTTCCTGTCACTCCTAAAGTGGATCCCATTTATTATGACACCTTGTATATTTAATACGTATATGCGCATGTTGGAAGTTTACCTTGGCCCACATGTTATCCTGATTAATAAATTATTTTTAAAACGTGTATAATAAATTTACATTGATAATAAAATAATTTAATAACTTTTAGCTAACCTTACTTATTTATTTTTCCATCAAGAATTATTCAAATTAATCTTGCAATTCATATGTACAATTTTAATTAAATTCAATCATTCAAATAAATGTACGCGTTTAGTGATTCACTGATTTACTTCGAAAACTACAAATTTGATTATTTAATTAAATTAATGCATACTTTTTTTTTTATTTATTTAATTTAAAAGTATTCATTATGATATTCTGCACTTTCATATTATTTATTTAAAAAAATTAAAATTAAAATGGCGCGAAATTGAATTTTTGATTGTAGTTAACTTGCAGCGCCATCAGTAAATTTAAAAAACTTAGTGGCGCCGTCTGTGGAATTAAATAGTTATTATTGTATGGTAGAAGCTTATGAGACAAAGTTATAGTTTATAATCATTTGATCAAAGTTATTGTAATTATTGTTTATCCTATATAAAATAATTATTTAATTGAGTAATGCTATTGTGATACAAAATTAACAAAAATGAGTAACGTCTATATTCAAGAACCTCCCACGACAGGAAAGGTTAGTTAAACTTCTATAAAATTAAATAAATCAATTGAATTGATTGCTCTTTATGAATTATTGTTTTTATTGATTAGGTTTTAATGAAAACATCCGTTGGAGATATAGAAATTGAATTATGGGCGAAGGAAACTCCTAAAGCTTGTAGAAATTTTATTCAATTATGTATGGAAGGTTATTACGACAACACAATATTTCATCGAGTTGTTAAAGGGTTTATAGTTCAAGGCGGTGACCCAACAGGTACAGGAGAGGGTGGTGAGAGTATATATGGTGCTCCTTTCAAGGTAAATAAAAAATATAATTATTGATGAATGAGAATATTTATTAAATAATAAGTATATATTTTAGGATGAATTTCATACTAGGCTGCGCTTTTGTCGAAGAGGTCTTCTTGCCTCGGCTAATGCTGGCAAAGATGATAATGGCTCACAATTCTTTTTTACACTGGCTGCTACACCAGAATTACAAAACAAACATACCATTTTTGGCAAAGTCATTGGAGAAACTTTGTACAACATGCTCAAGCTCGAAGAAGCTCTTGTCGATGAAGTAATCTAATTATATTTTATTTAAAAGAATTATATGAAGATGTTAAATGATAAATGAATATTTTATTATTATTATTTTCTATTTTTAAGGATGATAGACCTATTTATCCACAAAAGATATTGAAAACAGAAATTTTGAACAATCCATTTGTGGATATCACACCACGTATTGAATCCAAGAAGAATAGCGATGCAAAAGAAAGTAAAAAAGAAAAGAAAACTGGAGTGAAGTAAGCATTATAGAAATGTTTATTATTTCTTTATAGATTAGGTAAACATTAACATGTATGAAAATAATCATTTTTATAGAAATTTTAAGTTATTGTCTTTTGGCGAAGAAGCGGAAGAAGATGAAGAAGAATCTGTGATTTTAAATAAGCAATTGAATAATAAGGCTAAATCAGCTCATGACCGGTTATCAGATCCTAAATTAAGTTCGCAACCAGTTATTGATACCAGTGAACCGCCAAATAAAAAATTAAAAGAAAGTGATGACGTTGATTCTGAAAGCGACGACAATGCATTGCAATCTTCTGAGCAAATAGCAGCCATCGCAAAAGAAAAATCGTGAGTTGAAGTTACATCCTGTAAAAAAAAAAAAAAAAAAAAAAATCTAAAAAAACATTAAATCTACATGCAATGAAATTTTTTAAGTTTCTCCTGTAGTTTTTCGGAAAATATTTGAACAATCGATATTCCCCCGTTTCTCC
>NW_014569585.1:117412-188363 GCF_001313835.1 Polistes canadensis
TTTATATATAAATATTTTTTTATGATACATTTTCAATAATTCGATCAAAATTTAAATTGCCGAGTCGCGTTTGTAGAATTCACGAATTTGGAAAAATACCTTTATTAAATTGACCACAATTAATTTTTTTTTACGTTAGAAGATACTGTATATATAAAAATTACTGATTAAATTAATCCAAGCGAATTCAGTAAAAGTAGTTGCTTTTTCAACATTGCAACTGCAGTTGCATTATTGAAAATACCACGATTTCAATTGATTAAACTACATTTAAACAAAAATTAAAACCTGTTTCAACGATACAAAGTAATTCGAATGATTAGTAAAATATAATATTTGCAATTATCTGTAAATATGTGTACAAAAAAAACGAAAAGATAAAAAGGGATCAATCGATCATGCGATATTCGTTTTGAAAATATCCATATACACTTGTATATATATTTAATATAATTATTATTTATTAACTTACTCAATACAAGTACTTAACGTCGAGTTTCATGCAGAATAGTCACATGTACTTGGCTGCACGACGGTTGTACTCTCATTTATTTTTTTTTCTTTTTAATATGCTCGTTAAGAGCGCAAAATTTGCTCGAGTTTGCTTTCGAGAACGATGAACTTTTTAGGCGGGGCAAACTGTAGAGTAGGGTTTTTTCTGTCACATATTGTATACATTCATAATGTTGCCATAAAAATCCTTTCTCACTATTAAACTTGCTTACTTTACAGAGATTTCTTTCATTAAGATCTTCTCGACATTTAAACGCACTAATCTTTTCTTACAATCGGAAATTCGGTTTAACAAATGAATCATTTGATTAATAGTTTCTTTTCAAAGAAATATACAATTGCAATATGCCTATGTTAAAGAATTTCCTTAAATGTAGAAATAAAGAAAAAAAACAACATGCGAACGAATATGTAATCAATTTTATCATTTACTATTTTGTTGTGTGTTGTTAGTTTTCTTACAAATTTATGAATAATTATAAATTATATTATATGTCGTCACTTTTGATGCATAGAAATTATTTTTTGTAACAACCGACGGTTATAGACAAATTGAAATGATATATCATAGGGCTTACAAAAAAGATAGACACAATTTTCATGGAAACACAAATATATACAATAAAATATATGTATCAATTAATATAGTAAATTAAAATTTGTAAAATTAATTTCTAAAAAAATCTAAATATCTTTTATAATTAAATTATAAAATCCTCTTTCATAATTCGAATTAATTGTAAAGTAAAATATGTCAATCATTAACCCTTTCGTTATTAGCGACTCATATACGAGTCGTTCAAGTAAGATCCCCGTATGAATGACCAACCGACTGATTCATATAGGGATCGTAACATGGAATGATGGTGAATTTATATGAAAGGATATTCGCGTCAAAGCATGCCATAACGAAAGGATTAATGACTAAGTCTTTTACTTGTAAAAGTAAATGATTTATTAGTAGAATTTAATAATTGGTATGAACAAGTGTATTGAAATTCAGCCCTCATAGGCAGAACAATAGAAGAAATCGTTGACAAATTGTGTCGATCTGTTTTCGACGCCAAGATTTTCTTTCTTTTTCTTTTTGTTACTCTCGATAATACGCCTATCTCTTTCATTTTGTCCTGATATCACCTTATTTTCATCTTATTGGTATATTCAGTCCCGTTCTCCCCTTTCCTCGGCACGTTCCTCCGCTCTTGCTTTCATTCTAGTTATGAACGCTTGTCCTTTGCTCTTACGAAAATTTTCGTACGGATCGTTTAAATTAATACCGACTCCTTTGTATTGGTCATTTTTATCTCGAATTTCACCTCCCGATATAGGAGCCTCGATACCTTGTTCGTTAGCACCTAATCCAGCACCAGCCCAGCCCATTTTTTTTAACAACTGGTGTCCTTTATTACTTTCATCGAGACTTATCTCTTGCGGAGCTTTGCTATATGTTGATCCACTAAATAAAAAATAGTTATCATTTATACGAATCAAACATATTTATGATAACAAATTCCCAACAGGAAATAAAACTTATTATCATAAAACCCAGCGCGCCACTTTGAGAATAAAAATACACATATTCTTTAAATTGGATATATATAAAAATACTATTTTTATGTATTAACATAAGAAGTTATAATATTCACTGAAATGATTAATAATTAATAATAAATAATAATTATGTTTAATGTTTAAATAGAGAAGAATCTAGAACGCTGTGTTCTCAAATGATGAAGTAAAATAAAATAGACTTACAGAAAACTTGGAGGAGTTGGACTGCGATCCTGTCTGTCTAATCTTCTATCAGGACTTCGATCCTTATTGCTGTTTCTTCTTCTACGACTTCTAGTATTATGATTACTGTTGCGACTATTCCGTCTATGATTCGTCGTTGGTGATCGCGATCTACTCCTACCCCTTGACCTCGATCGCGATCTGCTACGAGATTTACTTCTGTAACGTTTCTTTGGAGGACTAGGACTTTTTGATCTTGGCCTTAAAATGGGCGAGGGTGATTTTGATTTTTGTCTAATTCCAGCTACAATGTCTTCTTCTTTGCGTTTGCGCGCTAAATTCTTTGCTTTGTAATATTCGTAGAGACCAAGTTTCTCCCATCCATCGCTAAAATAAAAAATTGGAAACATTTATATTATAATTGATTTATGCAAATAATTGCAATATTAGTTGGTTTATATATTACCATAGATAAAATAAATTAATTACAACTCACCTGTCTCTCGGTGAATCGTGATTTGGAGGTGCATAAAAAGCTTCTACAGCAGCAACCAATCGATCACTGGGTGGTGCAGGTGGTGGAAGTCTGATAGCATCAGGATCTAATGGTTTGTATTCTCCATCTTCAAGTTTGATGAGGGGGACCATCAAACCAGCAGGCAATTCAAAGTATGGCATGCTGGGCATCAGATCTTCGACGGATGGTTCGTGAATGACAGGCGGTGGACCGAATCCTGGCGGTGGTTTAGAAAAATCTGGTAAAGGAACATTCGAGAATGGTGGTGGTTCATTTCCTGGTGGTACACCCCAACCAGGTGGGGGTTGACTAAAGTTAACATCGCTACCCATTGGTCCGCTGGGACCAGTGTGATTAGGTGGTAGTGCCATGTTCTGTTGATTCTATAGAAAACATCATTTTGTAAAAACAAATATTAACACCACTGATAAAATACAAATAATACAACAAAATAAAATACCAGTTGTGGAGGTGGTGCTTTTAGTTGCTGATCGATTGCAATTTTTTGCTGTTCAATATTTTGAATTTGTCTTAAAGCATGCGTAACGAATGCTTGATGTTGGGCTTGATAATTGTCAAATGTTTGTTTTGTTGAAGTTGTGATAGGAGTAATAGCACTGGCATGTTGAGATACTAAATTAGCTTGGTATTCTGACCATGATGCACTGGGTTGTTTCAATTTATCTATAATTCCTTCGTCAAAGTAATTATTCTTTGATTCCCAAAGGCTTAATAATTTATTAAGCTTGTTAAGTTGCTCTTCAGATGCGGCTAATGAAGTATTACAGAACATGGGTACAACTACACTTTCCATCGCCTTTCGAAGATCCATAGATTTTTTTCTAGCGCTAAGAAATGTTATACTTTGCAAATATATATATATATATATGTAAATATACATACAGATGCAAGCATAATTATAAAAAATATACATTTTATAGACAATTTCACAATCAGCAAAGAACTTCTATTTGATTGTAAAAATACACCTAATATTATTAATTAAATATCACATACAATGTAGATGAAATATTTAATAATATAATCAAACTAAATATGATTGGCGTATTCTTAGAAAAATTCATACACTCACCAATGATGCAAGACATCGTTTACCAAATATATAATGTGTAGTTTATGGCTAAATGTCGATCCTTGGATAACTCTGTAACAAAAACATACCATGTTAAAAGATATTTTCAAATAAAGTAATGATTATTTCATTTAATAACAATATTACATTACTTTTTTAATAAATGATCAGCAACAACTTGATTGCTTTGTGGCGTAACAGAATTTTGAAGAATCCAAGCTTTTCCTGCGCTTATGCTGTCTTTGGTACAGCTATCGATAATGGGTTGCAAAACAGTATCAAATGCTGTAAGATCAGTGTTGGTAGTTTGAGCATTATTTTGCAGAGCTGTTTCTTGAGCTTGTCTAACTGCATCCTCGACTCTGCCTTGTTGTTGAGCCATCAATGCAGCATGTTGAGCAGCAAGATTTTGTTCCGATTGTCTAACTTGTTCCTGCAGAGTCGTTTGTTGTGATTGAAGATTGGCCAGTTCTGTTTGAAGCCATGCCGGTGGGCCACCGATGTTAACCGCTGGTGTGACTCCACCTATAGGTGGGTTTACACCTCCCATGGCAGACGGTACCGATCCAATTGGTGGTCCGGTATTAGTTGGTCCTCCAATTTGTCCGGGTACACCTGGTATCACTGTACCAGCTGAATTTCCCACTGGCCCAATTCCAACTACCGGATTTAATCCATTGTTCTGAGTATTTAGGCCAGACGTTAGATTGACGTTATTCAGCGACTGGGTGGCGGTAGCGGCTGTTTGCTGCTGCTGCGAAACGTTTAAACGTGGGTCTGCATTTTGCATTGGATTTATTCCTTTTTGCTTTAAAACTGTAAACGAATGACGGTTGATTATTGTAAGATGTTTTATTTCTTCAATTTGTTATTGAAAAAGTATACAAATAATCCAATTTCTGTTCTGTATTATCTTTACCGGTGCATAATTTAATTCTTGGCGGGTTTATTAGAGAAGTATACATATAATCAAAAAAATCCGGTAAGTCTTTTGGGAGCACTATATTCTTTTCCCTGTTTTTATATTTCTATATTACAAGGGCTTTACAGGGTATATACATTATATGGGATTATTTATACCTCCCACATAGATTTAAGCTTTACACCGACAATGTACTCCGTATTAGATAAGTTCCAGTAAGAATCTTAAAACTAATTCTTCTCAAAATCGCCATTGTCGAGGAATACAAGATGTCTTTAGCAAAAGCATTCTGCTTAACAAATAGCAATCCCAAAATCTTGAAACCAAGTGCTCACATTTGATGATTAATTGTACGATGAATTCAGAGACCCTTTCAACCGTATCTCTTATTTTTTTATATTAATATTATTAATATTATTACTTTGATTTATTTTTATACATATATATATATTTTTTTTTGGTCAAACTCATTCCTTGTTGTTGAATAAAGCATGGCCTTTATGCTTCTCAATTGTTGGTAGCTGTTAAGGGGCTGTATCCCACTTACTGGCTTGCTCTGTAGTCACTTTGTACTGATAGTAGTTGAAGTGTTCCCCGCCAAACAAGAAACCAAACTTAGGGTTGTCCTTCTGCTTGTTTTTGGTCATCTGCTCGAACTCCGGTCCATTGCGGGCGACAAACTGTGCCAGTTTGTCAATGATGTTCCGTAACTCTGTATCTACATGTTATATCAAAACAAATAGAATTAGAGTCATCGATTAGTGTTAAACGATAAAATCCATAAAAAATAAATAATAAAATTAAAAAAAAAGATAAAAATAAAAAAGAAAGAAATGTAGAAGTAAACGTAAAGTACATGTTAGAGAAATATAAAAGAACATTGCATCAAATATTGAACCCTGTCCTAAAAAGTGTGTCCATTGTAACCTGAAAATTTGAAATAGTTCATATTGAACATTCACCGAGTTAGGGTGATACATAACACATTGATCTCCAACTTTGATCAAAATGAAAATGCTAAAACGATTAATCATACAATATTACGATTAATACGAATACGTGATATTATTCGTAAATTTTCAATTAAGGGTGAAAATATATGTGTGCGGTAAGATCGCGCGCACGGTCATTCCTTTTTCTTTTTCTCTCTTTCTCTCTCTCTCGCTCTCTCTCTTTCCCTCTGTGATCGTCATCGTCGTCGAGCTTAATAATTGTTTATTTACCTGTAGGTGCTTGGTCCATTATAGCGACTTCTTTCGAGTACTCTTCCAAATTAAATAATTAAAGTTGCTTTTACAAAATTGGACCTTCTTTTTTATACGATCGGAACTTTCCTCCGAAAAACATTATCTACTCACAGTGGACACAAGACGCTACAAATCGCCATTTTTACTTTAATTTGTTCCTTAACCATCGGTGGCGCCATCATCGCTAACCATACTGGACAACCTAAGACATATCCGGAAATACCACCATATTTATCGCATTTTGCTGCCTGCGTTCTGATTCTCTTTAATTGTATCCTACAGTTTTTCTTCGTATTTTAAGGTAATTGTTTGTATATTTTTTAACGAGTTCCATTAATCTATCGTTAAGTATGAATTTTTTAAAAATGTTATTTCTACAAATTATCTCTTGGTTTTCGTATACTTGTACGACAATATGACTTTCAATCGTTTCTGGTGTATATATCAGCAATACAATTTATTATTTATTAATCTTAATTTATAGAAATGCCGGTAGCATCTGAAATTAAGTCCAGCTGGGCAGATGAAGTCGAAGAAGAAGGAGGAGTATTACCTCCACCTTCTGAGGTTTATGAGAATGGATTTAAGATTCTTACAGAGTATAAGTATAATCAGGATAACAAGAAAGTCAAGGTAGTAAGTACTTACAAAATTGAACGTCGCATAGTATCAAAGACCATTGCTGCGAGGAAGAATTGGGCAAAGTTTGGAGACTCCACTGATGACAGACCAGGTCCCAATCCTGCTACTACGGTTGGTGCAGAAGATGTCTTCATGCAATTTATATCTAGTAAAGAGGAAGAAAATAAAGTCGAAGAAGATACTCTCGATAAGCTTAAAAACATGGGTGATAAGGGTGTCGTTAAATGTCGTAATTGTAACGGTGACCATTGGACTTCTAAGTGTCCGTACAAGGATACTGTACTTGCTGGAGGTAAATATTTTTACAGCGAGTTTTACAGATTCCTTCTCTAATTATTATTATTATTATTATTATTATTATTATTATTATTATTATTATTATTATTATTATTATTTTTATTATTATTATTTTTAGGTAAAGTACCAGATGATAAGAAACCTCTTGTAAGTCCTACTGTTCCTGGAGCAATGGCTGAGTTGAAACCACAGGGAAGTAAATACGTTCCACCGAGTATGCGAGATGGTGGCAACAAGCGTGGTGATGCTATGCAAATGCAGAGAAGAGACGATACTACAGCCATTCGTATTTCCAATTTATCTCAGAGTACTACAGATGCTGATTTGGATGAACTGGTTAAATCGTTTGGAACGGTCGTGAAACAATACTTAGCAAAAGAAAAACAAACAAATTTGTGCAAAGGATTTGCATATGTACATTTCAAGTATAGAGCGGAAGCTGCTAAAGCTATTGCCACTCTCGATGGTTATGGATATGATCATCTTATTTTAAGCGTAGAATGGTCCAAACCTCAACAACAAAGTAACTAATTCAATTCGATGTAAAACAATAAGAGAAAATCTTTACGCTGGACATAATGGGTGTGGCTGTGCCAAGTTGTGAAGTCGTAGAACAAGTAAACAATATTCAATATTTTTCACTTTTTCATGTTTTCCATTTTTACATCTGATATTTCCAATGAATACAACATTTTAATGAAATGACAATTTGTAATTTTATATAAACCGAATTCAAATGAGGTTAAAATTATATTTTTCTCGATGACACAACTTGTCACCAATTTATTTCAATTTTCAATCAAGTTTTGCAGTAAAGTAATTCTCTTTAAAAAACATGATTTATTGGATTTTTTTTTATTTAAAATTGATTGTAAATAGAAACGATATTATATACATAAGCATCGATTATTACTACATATATAATTAACAGCCCAATTATATTAACACTTCGTAATGCAGCATGATTTATCGATAATACCTATCCTTTATTTATTGTCCAATCGAGTTCCAGTAAATTCCAATACAATTTCATTTCAACTTATTATATATAAATTAAGTAACTAAATTTCTTAACGAATTATTTTATATGGTTTCATAAAAAGTTTAATTATGTTTATTTTGTGTGTAAATTTAAAATATTTATATTATTATTTTTTAACCGTCTCATTAACGATCCGTATAGAGATCAGTCGTTCATACGAGACTTTTGCATGAAGGACCATTAAATGGATCGCTTATACGAGACCTTTGCATGGACAATTCGTATATGGGACGCTAGTAACGAAAGCGGGTTAAGAAAGTAGGTGATAAAAAATGAATGCTGAGCCAAGAATTATATACGTAAAAAGTGTGATAATATAAAAAGCAAGGACATATATTTTTTGTTCTTATTGTTTCTGTGACATAACTATAATATGATTAATACTAGATAGTCTAAGTACTTCGAGACGGTAACTATAGTTAACAATTATATAATGCTCCAATGAGCTTAGTCACCATTTTGAAAAAAGTACCAACGGAACGTATGTATTGTTATTATAGATTAATATAAAAAGAAATATATTGAGAAAAGAAATCTCAAATTTTTTCTTAGGAAGAAACTTTAACAATCGTAGACGTTGCTTTTCAATTTTTTAAAAGAATTTTTCTGATCCCTTAAAAACGATATTTTCGAATTTTCACACGAATTGTTAAAGAAATGTTTAAAAATCATATTTCATTCCAATACATGTGGTACTTTCTTACTATAATATCATAATCAATGTTAACGATAGAAAATTTAATAAAACCTAAAAAGAAAAACAAACAAAAAATCGCATAAATGCGCGCTTGCAACAATTGTCTCATCGACACGCGTTTAAATGTAAAATTTAACGAGAAAAAAAAAATTAATAATTAACGGCGCTCGCAACAATAATCGATCTATCATCCGCTTGTATTATTTACAGAACACGTAGCATAAACGAGAAATAGTTAATTTTTCTTTTTCTTTTTTTTTTTATATATATATAAAAAGACAATAGTCGTTTATAAACTCGACATTTGAAACACCAGGATTTATTTTACATATAAAGCGTAAAATTCAACCCGATTATATATATAATCGATCACGAAGCGACCTAATCCGACCATTGTCCAGAAACACCAATAGATAATTCTTCTTAAGATTTCATTTGTTTTTTCGACTTTTAGAATTGTATTTAAAAAATGAAGATTATTTCTTTTGACGAAATGTCTTCGTTGTTTCTATAAAGCATCGAGTGCAAATCATTTATCCTTTTAGGATATCAATCAATTGATCTTCTAAATATCAACGATGTACAAACATACTTAACGCATATGCATGCTTATATATCGAAAACGCATTGTCTTTGCTTTTTTTTTTTTTGACTAACAAGAAGATAAAGAATTAGTCGATCAACGTTGAGGATGGAGGGTAAGTCTGGTCTAGTTTACCAAACAGCACACTTCTTCTCAGGATTCATTTTCGAACCAAGCGGACAATTAAAGTCTTTAGAAAATTCGTTCATATTTGAGAAAGGACCTAAAACACGAAATTCTCCTGGACTATGGAATCCAGTGGTAATGCGAAGCTTCATCGCTTCTGGTCGATATTTGCTGCACCAAGTATTGGCAGCACTAATCCAAAACATTTGTTCGGGGGTATAGGAAAGTCCTGGTAATTTTGGCTCGGGGTGATTTCTTCTGACCCATTCTTTGTACGCTAAGTAGGCTTCTTTGATGCCACCATTATCCGCAATATTTTCACCTTGCGTATTAATACCGTTTAACTGTAAGCATAAAAATAATGAATTAATGTCTTAATTAGGATTCAATGAATTATGAAGAATAAGAGAAAGATTTTCGTACGTTCAAACCAACTTCCTCGACCGTGTAATTTCCATATTGATGAACAATACATTCAGCTCTTTCTAAATAATTTTCCTTAGTTTCCGGTGCCCACCAATCAACGAGATTTCCTTCTTTATCGAATTGTCTGCCTTGATCGTCGAAACCGTGCGTAATTTCATGGCCAATAACAAATCCGATAGCACCGTAATTCATGTACCGTGGTCGATTGTTGTTGAAGAAAGTTCCTTGAAGAATACCGGCTGGGAATTCTGTCCAATCATTTTAATATATAAAATTATATTCAGTATTATAATAAAAAAGATAGGAAAGATTTTTAAGATTAAAGACAACGTACGAATGCTGTTTTCTATAGATGAATAAAATGCGTTAACGATCGCTGGTCTTCCATGAGTAACCCAATCACTCTTGTTTACAGGTTTCCTAAGTTTGCTGAAAGAATATTCCGTTCCGAAGAGCGTTAAGTTCAAAATACTTTCGAGATAATTTCCTTCGGTTAATTCGAGTTTCTTATAAAATTCTTCAAGTTTTTTATCATCCAATAATTCGTCGGGATAAGCAATGTGACTGGCCATCGATGCGGCTTTGTCCAAAGCACTTTCTTTAGTATTTTCGTCCATCCAATCGACCTAAAAAAAAAAATATACAACAAAATTTTAAACATGCAATTAATTTTTAGGATTTTTAAGATATTAGAGCAATTAATTTTACCTTCTTCAAAATTTTCCTAAATTCTTCTCTGATATCTGACACCATTTCAATCGCATTTTTCTTAGCATCTTCCTTGAAATATTTCCTTACGTACATCGCACCAACACTTATCGATAAACTTCCCGAAACTATGTCAACGCATTCCTTCCATCTAGCTTCTCTCTCAGTTTTACCACTCAAAGCTGTCGAATATTGAAGTTGCCTTCTTCTGATGTTCTCCGTAAGATAACTGACCGATCCGGCAGCTGCTCTCCACATGACATAATTAGCCTGAATCCTTTTCGGCGTCTTACTCAAAAGTTCTTCCAAACTTGTAATATAACTTGGCACGCTAACTATTACCACTTCATTTTCATCAACCTGTACGGTCGGTGCTAATATCGTATTAAAATATTCCTTCCATGGTATGCTTGGAAAGTTCTTGTTTAATTCAGTTATGGTCATTGGGTTGTATAACAACGTTGCGTTACGTCGTTTTTCGTTGGGCAATGATATCTATAAAAAAAAAGAAAAAAAAAAAAGAAATCAAGATTATCGAAATGATCCTGACCAATCATAACAAAAGTCATGAATAATAATTCCAAACTTAAAACTTACATTCGCAAGTTTCATTTCAAATTCCAATGATTCTCTAAGTTCAGTTTTAGCTTTGTTCTTCTCAGCTCCAAGTATTACAGCAATATCAACCATGTAGTCGTAATAGGCTTGCACGATTTTATCGTTAAATCCCTTGGACAAATATTCGCGTGACAAACCGAGCGACGCTTGATCCAACTGCAAGTAAATATTTATCAGAGTTTTTGTTTGATCTAACAAAAATCATTGAGATAAGTATTTTATACTTACATCAATAATGCGCATTGTGCTATTCTTTAAATCTACACCGATGCTAAAGTCTATGAAATAATCTACGGAATAACCTCGTGTTCTGAACTTGTACACCGAATCTTTCCAAGTGAAATCTTCCTCTTTCCAATTGTCACCATCTAACACAGGCCAACCACCTAATACGCGCAAAATATTGTGCAGAGGTTCCAAACCTTTTTCCTCGATAGCCGCTAAAAAATAAATAAAAACAAATAATTAGAATTGTATAAGAAGTTCTGAACAATTGTACTAGAACAGGATTACTTACTTTTATTCATACATGTTTTATAAAATATCTTGGCTAACGTGAAGGGTCTTGGCTCATTCGGTGGACTCTTCTCTTCAATGCTGGTTCTAAGTTGTTGTTGAAGATTATCGCTGATAATACTAAACGTATTTACGCTAGTCTTGTCGTCCGGAATGATGGTGGATTTGAGAAAACCACCGCAAGCGAATTTGTAAAAATCATCGCAGGGTTCCACGTCGGGATCCATGTTCTCCAATATTTTCGAAGCTGTATTCAAATTAATTTCACGCTGTTATTCTATGACAAATTTGATATCTCTGAAATATTTTTTTTTTATAAAACTCACCGGTGTGTACGCATCCTGCAGAGACGCATATATTTTCTTTTCCTGTTGATTGATGATTGATGGTGGTCGTTGTACCTTCGATTACTTGCAGAGCTTCCGCTGTGGACGGTAGTTGTTCTGAATTAGCAACAGCTAACGACGCGTGCAGATGGTATGCGTGCAGATGCGGATTGGTGATGATAAGAAAAAATAATATGCAATATTAGTGTTAAGCTAATTTATTTTTCTAAATAAGCAATATCAGTAAAAAGAAACCAAAACTATTTGCAAGCAAAAATGTATTACAATAAAAAAACAAATACGCGATTAGGACTCTAAATGATTCATAATAGCGATAATGCTTAGGATGCTAATTTTTCCGAAGGTTTAAAGCGTGAAACTAGTGGAGATATTTTATTTTATTTTATTTTTTTCGATATTCCATAGATAATGGATTGCAGTAACAACTCAAAACAAAATGATTCACTCGACCAGTCATCATACATTATTTTTTTTCTCTTTCCAAAATAAATTTCAGAACTACTAAAATGTTTTTTTTTTCGGGTGGCGGAGGGATGGGAGATTTTTTAAAACTTCGAATGAGAAGAGAAATTTATTTGCCATCTTTTTTTTGTCTCGTCAAAGGTAGAAAACATCGTTTCGTTAGTTCCGATAAATTCGGTTCTGAGTGGTTAAGCTTTTTCAAGGTCAATGAAATAAATTTGGACGTGTGTGTTTATTAATCGTTTAATCAAGGGAATTAGAATAGAATAGAAAAAAGAAAAAGATAGCAGGCGAGATCGATAAATTTCGTTCTTCTGGATTGCGTTCTATAGTCAATACTGTTGCGATTTATTAAACTTAATGGTGAACATGAATCGTTTAACCCAACTTTATGCTCTTCACCTCGTGTCGTAAGAAACGAAGATCGATTAATCTTGATTATATACCGAGTCAACTGTTTAATGTTTGTACCGAATTGAAATAATTGTGTTCGACATAGATTATCGGACTATTTGACGAAGAGCCAAGTCGTAAAACGAATAACAAATAATGCGAGATCAATAAGATCAACATTCTAATCGATAATATTTAACTCGATATCGTTATACACGATCTTTAGATCTTGTTCACTCTAGCGTATAATAATTTCGTTAGTAAAAGTGAACGCTGTTTTAATAAATTTTCATACTTTTTGTATTATAATATTCACTTGAGATGATTTATAATTAATGTGCGCTCGTAATTATAATTGGAGCGAGTCCAAAAATTGAACAACTATTTTATTACAAATATTTTCATTCTAAAGTAAATCATAAAATTAATTTTTTGATTTTTTTACTGGCTGCAGACTCGGACCCCGTTTGATCAAAGGATCCTTTTCGCGATAAAAAAAAAATAAAAATAAAAACAATTTAAATCAGAAACTTAAGACAATATTAATGATACCAAATTTTATTGAACAATTTTTCGACAAAATGGCGAATTTGTCACCACAATTAATCCAAATTTAGGTTAATTTGGGTTAATTGAGTAAATCCCTAACAGTGATAGTCTAGGGCCTTCAAAGTTGTTGGTTCAACTCTGTCTTATTGCTCATGTCAGTCCACTGTTATAATTATGGTTGCATAATCAAAAACTTTATTTATTACCGGAAGTTTTTTTTTTTTTTTGATTTGTTGGTTGTAAATAGTTTATTTTTAATTTTAAAAGACGAATGATTTCTTTGGTTTCTCTCTCTTTTCTTTCCTATTATTTTTAATTTTTCATGATTTCGATACCGTAGGAAACATTGATCGACTAAAAATATCATTACGATTGAATGTAAATTAAAACTCAAACACTTAGAAATACTTTCCGGTGTTATCGATCCCGATGCTTACGTATTTTACTTCGACTTGGTTAGTGACTAACTTTCAAAACACTATTGATTCCGACGCGATTCATGTAATCAACGATTCCAAAAATATTCTTATGCGTCAGAATCGGCTACAGGGATTGATCTTTTTCCTTTTTTTCTTTTTTATATTTTTTTTTCTCAATCATATGATATCCAATCGGACGTCACTGCGGTTCACCCTGCTGGCTCGAATGATCAACAAGAATCGTAATCAAATTGATTCATTTTAAAATAATATTTATCAAGTTCTTGTGATTATTATGATTGCAGCATTAGGTTAACAGGTGCGAATGAAAATGAATCATAAAAAAAATAAAAAAAAAAAACATTTTTTACCGTTCGACGATTGCTTGCAGGACGCTGTATTTGCGGCCAATACACCAAGCGCGACAGCCAACGCGATGCACAAGAGGACACCGGACACTGCGATTACCGTTAATCCACGTTCCAAAGCCGATCGTCTCTTCCACCATGTTGGATTTCTGAAAACGAATATCAAGCTAAAGAAATATCAAATGTTTATGCAGGGACGAATTTAGGTATAATTTTTATCAGCTAAAACCAAGGGCCCTATTCAATCGAAAGGCCTAGTTTGGAGTAAACGATTAAAAATTTCAGAACAAAGTTATACAAAGTTTTATTTAAACAAAAAAATTTCTCGACAAAATGCCAAACAATTCCAATTAACCCAAACTTGGATTAATTGGGTAGGTTTTCAGTATTAGTTCGGGATCCCTAAATTTTGTGTATCTGTGTTTTTAAACCTGTTCATACGATATTTTCATCAAAATAATCTCTAGGTTTGTATTATGCGTTTATTTTCTTACAATTTATTTTAAACTATGAGTGTACAGGAATGACAATTTAAAATTATAATGAACCATAATTAGAATGGAACGTGCAATGAACATGCGATGGCCATTTTTTTTCTTGTATTTCTTGCACAATGCCATTCCTATTAAACTGATAAACGTATGAATTGTCTTTTGCTCATGTTTAATGAGGAATTACGAATTATGTGAAAATTCAAATATTTTCCTATTCAAATTCTTGTCGTCAAATGAAAAAAAATCAATAGTAAAGGATTGAGACATTTCCTTCTTACATTCATTTTTTTACAATTGTTTTCGATTGAACGATTTCAAAGTATCAAAGGAAGTTGATAATATTTTTTCGTTTAAAAATCAATTAGGCGTGTCTCTGACGAATTAGAAAAAAAGAAAGAATAGGACGATGATTTTTGCAATTTGCCAGTTTTATCGACGAGATTAGGAAAGATTCGAAAGCTAGTTTCATGCATGTACCTATGTGTGTGTGTGTGTGTGTGTGTGTGTGTGTGTGTGTGTGATTAAAGTTGAACCGTTGTTCGAGATAGGTAAAGAATAGATCGTTAAATTACACACATATACACCCACTGAGAAATATATTGTACAGAAACTAAAGGAGAGAATAAAAAAGTGTCGTCTGTGCGGTTTCGCTTTTTTCTACGCTAAAAAAATAATTGCGATAAAGCACGTAAGTACTCAAATTTACTGATTCATACGTACACACGTATAAATAATACAATGTCGCAATAATTTCGCAAGTTCTTTTGTTGCATTGTTATCACTGACGTGAGACCTGGTCATTCGATGATAATGAAGAAGGGAGTGTACGGAACAATCTAACTGATTAATATTTAAGCTTAGGATAAATAGTTTTCTCCATTTCAATGCTTTTTGTTTACCTATCACAACTTTCATTTTCTTTTTCTGAGAAACTTTCATTTTATTTCTAATCCATTTGCACATGGTTTACGCCCACGAATTCTCACGGTTACAATTTTTATTTTATCTCGATGATCAAAGTTCCATTAAGGGAAGATAAAGATTTTTCACACGAAATGAATTTCCAATATTTTAAAAAGAAAAGTTTTATATTTACTTTGAAAAAAATTATTTTTTTATAATAGATCATTTTTATCCAACAAGTAAACTGGCTATATATTTTAAATAATATAAAATAATTATTAAATGTATCGTTGTGTTATGGCAAACGGTTCCTCATCTTTTTTCGTTTATAGTGAGTAATAAAATACGAGTTTGAAAATGTAGTTGCATGAAAGGTGCCGTTTGCGATACGGTACACACTTTCAATCCGGTTTACGTTCGAATGCTTGGTCTGAGACTCGTGCCGTGCACGCACATGAATATATCTACGTAGAAGTAAAGTACTTAACTTAGTCCAATGCCGAGCATCACAATAGAGTCTCATACTCTACGGGACGATGCAACCGAGTGTAATGACCTTTTTGATGCAACATACGTTGCCACAACATTTCGGATACGCATACAAATATTTATCATTAATCTTTGCAATTCAAAATCAGAATACCAAGTTAAATAGATTTTAATATTAACCATTACTATCTTAAAGATTAAAAAAGTGGCTTATACAATTTTATTATAATAAAATGAACAAATTTCACTTTCAATTAATTATTCTAAAATATGATGAAAGATTGAAAATCAATTGATCATAATCAAATAATCGTAGGAGAACGTTATCACTATTCAATTAATTTATTGTACAATAATTATAGTATTTACTTCGTTAAGATTTATGATAATTGTGTTATGAGTTGGAGAAATGATTGAAAATATTATTACATCGAACGTAGTTTAATTGGATATTTTATTCGGGAGAACTTGTACGGATAAATGTCGCGGACCACGCCATGGTTGGATAATTGGGTGAAAGTGTTATTTTATTTCTCGATTGCCGCAAGTTGTTAAGAAAAACGTTAAATACTGTTGGACGTTATATCGATATTGATTGGATCGTTACTGGTCATCGTTCGCGTGGTAAAGAAACATTTTCTTCGTAATCGAACGTTGTTAGAGAATCTTAAGAATGCAACAGGTTCCTTGTCCTCGGTGCAAATGAATTTAAATTTATTTTCGACTTTGTAGATATTTTTTTTAGTTTTTCTCATATTTCTGCGACCCCATATAGGGGGTCAGTAGTCGTAACACGTAACTTCTTATAACTATCAATTAAGTTTAATTAAAATATGTAATTAACACACATGTAAAAGTTGTATACTTTTTGTAATAGATCATTGGGTGTTGCACAAACTCAGTATCACGTATGATGTTTAATATTCTTATTTGATAGATTATATTCAAAATTAGTAAGAAAAATTAAAATAAAATAGATAACTAACATGTAAGGTTTACTTAAGGTTTATTATTCGAATGGTAATAGAAAATAAATGTAGCCGTTGGACAACCTAAATTGATAATTTAGTAACTGATATAGCAATTTCCATAAAGATTATGTTGGATAACGATCTGATTTTTTGCTTCGTTTTATAACCATAACGAGATTCATCGATGAAGATGCGATATTCCTCATATTTCCTAGACGTTGTATGAAGCAAGCAGAATTAGGTTCCTGTTCGATCTCGAATTTGTCGCGTCAGTGATCAGAAAATCTAATTTACGCTCGTGAAATCGCAAACGAGATTGATCATCATACGAGAAATGATGAATTTTTAACGATTTTTTAACAACTAAATCTAATTCCAATAGGTTTTAAAAATAAATCTTTTCTTTACCAATATTTTAACACGATCGGTAAAATGATTGGTTAAAGATTTTCAATAAAAATTTTCCATTCAATACTATTTAATATGTGTGTGATATGGAAATTATTTTTATTTATTATTTAATTTGATATTAAATTTACCATTAAGTAAATACCGGTTGTATGATAAATTAACTGACAATAAAACTATGATTCTTAATGATAAATATAAATAAAATAAATGAAACAGATCTCCGCGAAGTTTTTCACGTCATACTTGTGCCTTTAATTCGTAGAAATCGTTGCTATAGTTGTTTCTCCTATTTGTAATCGAGTCTCGTTCGACATCGGCACGGTAACCTTTTGACAAGACAACTTGGCTGGCAGAGCCTTGAATCGAACGGTCGATCGTTTAACATACTTTTCATGGCGGAAAAAAAAGAAAAAAAGGGGAAGGGGCAAAAACAAACTAAGAAAGATGAATCCAACACGATCGACCGATCGAACGGTTGAACGGCCGATCGTGTGAGCATGTCGAGTACTACATACTCTAAAAATGGATGCAGACTGCATGTTAACACTAAACGCACCTACAAAAACATGTAACAAGTGACCGGTTTTTGTTTTTAATTAAAATTCTGCATCCAATGTTACTATTTTTCGTTCATTTAATTTTTACAATTATTGTTTTATTTATTATTTCAAACGAGTATCCAATTAGAACCGCGTTATTATCAACACAATTGATTGTAAAAGAAAATATATAAATTTTGTTAAAGATCGGGTATAACGGTAAATTGTTATATTTAAATATAATTTTCTTATTCAAATGACTCAACCAGAGTCATCTTGATGAAATCATCATCATTCCTTCCTCTCTTCCTATCGTTTTTCTTCGTTTAATTTATCTCTTTTTCTTTATCTTCAATAACCTTCAACATTATACATCATATTGTCTTCGTCTTCTTGATTTTCATTTTCCACCTTCCCTCATCTCTTTTATGGTTCCTCACGCGATATACAGTGGGTAGTTGATAACCGTACATCTTCTCATTTCCGCAAATTACTTAGATCACGGAAGACGAATTAATTTGCTCGTTTGTGAATTTTATATGACAATTATCAAATCATATTTTCACGCGACTATCAATTCACATCAAGGTCAATAATATTTCCTTGTGATTCTCTTATTCTTCGTGTTATTCACAATTTCCAACTACAATAAAATCTTTTATTTTAATTTACAAAAAAAATTCCAAAAATATAATAGAAAAACAGACAGAAGATGTATCACGTGGGAAGAAATTTTGTCTCGACCATTAGTAAATACAAGCAGATTTTAAAAACGACATTGATTGAAAAACGTAACGTTTGTACGCGTCAGAATAGTAGAATAAAGACGAAAAGACCTCGGTTTTAACTTCAAAATTTATTCCGATCTCTAGGCCAGTCACTTTGACGAGAGACAAATGCGATTCGAGTACAAACGATTGGAAAGGTGCGCAGAAGAATACGAACAACTCGTTCCTGGTTCGGAGGTTTGTAAACCTAAAAGCTTATTGTTGTATATATAACATGGATAGAAGAAATAAATTACGTATGATGTGGGTTTCCCCCTTCTCGACTTGGTTAAATTTCTCTTACAATATATGTCTCGTGTCCCTTATTCTCGAATCCTATTTTAAATACACGTGTGTGTATGAGTGCGTGCATATGCGCGCGCGCGCGCGTGTGTGTGTAGATAAATCTAAGTGTTAGTAATTTTGTATGGAAGTTTAGTCGTTGTATTCTATACGTTTACAGGAATACATTTGAATCAAAACGTTTCTGTACTCATTGACGATCCTTACACAAACAAACACAGGCCCATACATAAGCAAACAATCGGGACTACTGTAAGCATACGAAATTTCAAGGTGTCTCTTGGAAATATAAGAGTCAATATTTCGAGTATATACCACGAACAGTGGCATACTTTTTATCGATAATTGTATTTATCCTTATATCGATTGGTTTGTTGCTAAAGGCCAGTTACTTGGTACGCGTAAACGTCATTTCCTGTAGAAAGTAACACTTCTGTTTATGGAATGATGAAAGAAAATAACAGATTATAGGCAGACTCGTCCCCGATTGAACTGATCCCTTTACGTACAATTTTATCAAAGAATTTTTATATTCGAGATTTGAACCGTTAACACATTAAATTTAGGAAAAACAAAGTTGCTCTTATTACCAGAATAAACTGGTGATCAGTGCGGTCAACGGGACTAACAGAACTAATGTAACAAGACGATAAGTGAAGATGTCGCGATATACTGATCGTTCTCGCTTTATTTGCTACGCTGCCAAAGATAATATTTTTGAAATCTACTTGCGTAACGTTTCCTTTGAACAAGAATAATTCTGAACTCGCATCTGTTAATTGTTGAAATTGGCGAGATATTATAACGCGTGTTTCTTTAATAATTATTCGAAAGCTTATAATTTTATGATACTATCATTTATTTCTTTTTAAATTGCTAGTTTATGCAGATACAAGGATGTAAAGAAAAGCAATAATGATTTAATGTAAAATGATAGAGGATGGAAATATTAATTCTCGCTAACAGTGTGTACAATACTGTAATTTAGTTTTATTTAATATTTGATTATTTATTATTATTAATATTATTATTTTTTTCTAATAAAAATTATTTTAATAACACAATGTTGTTTCTATTTAATTATTAACTTATAGTAGCATGTAAAAATGAAGAAGAAAACAAACGGAAAAATTAATAATCAAATAATGAAAAGGGTGGAGGAAAAGGGATGTAATTGTCGGGAACAGTGTACAGTATATAACGTTATTTGTATTAAATACTTTATTATTTATTACTATTATAATTTCTATCAAATAAACAACTTTTACTAAATACGAATACGTAAAGAGTTAATGCGAAAAATATAAATGAAATAATAAATAAAAAGAGAAAGTAATACTTGGTGATACCAGTGGCTTTTAAACAAGATCATGTCTAACGTGATTTTCTTTTTATACGATATAGAACACGAATCTCTTCCGCTTATTTTTCTCTTACTTCCTCTTTCGTTCCTTTCATCCTTCTTTCCTTCTCGAAACACACACTAACATATATATATATATATATATTATATACCTATGTAAGTACTTACATTTACCAAACACGAGATTATGCAACCGACAGACTGCGATGCGATATCGCGGAAATTATCGAATGCAACATTTACGTGGCTCTTTCCTATCATCTCCTCTTACAGAACCACAATGTTGTTCGGTTTCGCAAGAGATATGCGCAGGACACGCCAATAAACTCGATGACAAATACCTTGTTCTATGATAAAGTTGCAACAACAAGAATCACATTAATCAAGTATTTAAATAGTTGCATAATCGAATAATTTCATTCATTTAATTGTATAGAAAAAATTCATAGTAATCATAGATTTTGATTGAAGATAATCAAGTATTTTAAATCACACACGATATGCAATTTAATTTAACGATAATAATTAATTGCAATTGATAATATTCGGAATATCGTATACGATTAAGTCGATTGTAATTCATAGCACGTTAAACGAGTTGTGACACTATAAAATTGTAACTTAGTTGCCAGGAGTCACCGTTAATTAATTTGAGTACCGGCTTACGCATAGAACATTATTAACTTTACGCATCAAATGTCACTCAAATCTGAATCCCATGAAATGTGCTAAAATCATAGGATTTTACGAAGATTAAATCTTACAAAAATTCTTACCGATATATTATAATCAAATTTTTAAGCCAATTTTTATTATCTTCTATCGTTAGATATTTTCTTCGTTATTTTTTTTATCTTGTTTCTTTTTATCTTTTTTATATATTTTTCTTGATGTATATCTGATTTTGCATTGAACGACACGATTTATCAACGTGCAACGTCGATTGCAACGGGTTCCACTCCCGTCCGGAATGACTACTGCAAACTAAAGATAAATCAATTTCGATAATTGCGCGAGATATGGGATCGTTCATCGAACGATTGGCTGTTCATTATAAGCGAGTTTATATGCCAGAGGATTTCTCTTCATTTGTCCTCTCCTTTTTTTTCTCTCTTTTTTTTTCTTTATTTTGTTTAAAATGTTTCCTATTATTTTTTTATATAATTTTTCTATTTTTAATATATACAAACTCTGACAACATTTCCGCATTTTTTTTTCACATCCATCAACGCATCCATTGCAGACGGTCTACGTCATTACGATTTTACTACTCATACATATATTTATTTCCACTTGATCTGTGTGTGTATGTGTGTGTGCCATCGATATATCCAACGTCAGCGTAGAAAACCTTTGTGTAAATTTTAATCGATGCTTAGGATTTATTCTTCCTTTTTTATTTATTTTTAACAGAAACGTCTCGTATATTTCAATCATATTCGTCACGTCTATCGTTCGTTAATTTTACGAGACGCATATTAATTGCTTTTCAAACATATAGGACAAATTTAACAGAAAACCAATCAATTTCGTTGACGGCTTGCATTATCCTATTTTCTATATTTATTTTTCTTTTGTCTCTTCTATCATTTCCTTTTTTTCTCTCTAAAGATATGTGCAAATATTATTATTCTCATCATTACTGATCGATTATTTTGGTTCAATAACATCATTCGTGCAAATAAGAAATGCTAATTCACTATCACTCGAAAGAAGAATGTCAAAGTCTAATAACCTTTGTTCAAATGATTTTTGTTCAGACTTTCTGCTATGATCCTTATTCTTGATACAAGTTGCAACTTATGTAGACATTTGTAAACTTGTACCATGAACCGTAATGTCTCATGAGAATAAACGGTACTGGTTAACTTTCACTATTTTACCTCCGATTCAACCTTTTGTAGGTTTCGCCAATTTTATATGTTTACGAATCATCATCCATACTCTTTCACATTTTATTTTCATTCCTTTCATTCGTAAGTTAACACAAATTTTCTGATCTAAATTTATCATTTAATTGATTTCTTTTTTTATGCTAAACAAAATTCAACATTGTTCATTGAACTAAATTTTTTTCAGACAATTGCCGAGAACTTCTTAAGCAACTGTAGGATTTTTAAATTAAATGTTGTCCGGAAAACGTTTACCGATTTACGTGGAAAAATGTATTATACGTTAAAAATAAAAATCGGTCCGAGTTGTTGTGGGTAATTCAATATTGTGAAACGAATTAAAGATTCAATTGGAAAAAATCGTATGATTAATCTATTAATCTGCAATAAAGGTGAACGCGAACAGGAAGATAAACGTAACATGCTAAGTGAATTTCAATCCTTTCGTGCTGCATATAATGCATACATACATACATCGTCTTATTTCGTTCCACTTTGGTGCAAAGTGCGTTTAACATGCATAGCTCTATTGTTAGTAAGACCTCGATAATTGAATCGATCAACGAGTATACACTTTGAAGCACTCTCACAAACCATACATACACATAAATGAGAGTACTATAATGTTCTTAGAAACAATTTCGACATATTATACTATATCGATTTCTAACGAATTTATGAAAGGAATTAACGCACTAGATGTTATTGAGTTTGTTCATTTTTGTTGTTAAATTTATCATTCAACGAATTTGCGTAATAATTTTGTCTGTGTCGAAGTTATATCGTACATTTTGTGAATAATATTTAAAGACAATTGAAAAGTTGTCGGGCGTAACATCAATGCCTGGTCGACGTGTTTTATCATCGTCAATCCTGACGTGCATTGAAATCACGAGATTTCTATTTCTATCGCGGAAGAAAATCGTTTAATTGTGCAACGTTGTTTCAAGTCTTGCGACTAGAAACGTGATCGACGAATTCGCCGGACTAGAAATAATTTACGTGAAAGTATATTTATAATTGAATAAAGAATAAGAGAGAGAAAGAGAAAAATTAGTTGGTTGAAAATGATGGTTCAGTTGTTCACTTGCACGATCACCTTGAATGAATAAAAAAAAGGAATTAACGTTTGGAGATGTTTTTTCTCGAGATGTAATTATTTCTGTAAGAAGATACACGAAACTTTTGATAAGATCTCGATAAGATTTCAATGTTGTAGAGATAAGGTAAAACTTGAAATACAGAAGACTTTAGACAGAATCTCTCATTGGAAAGTTTATCTAGTATCACGATTTCTCGTTGATTGAACGAGAAAGGTTTTTAGATAATTATTCGAGAATATAATTATTTCTTCTTGTCGGATAGACGTTTCATTCTCTTTCAAGGTTTCTAAAAGATGTATAGGGAAAGTTATTGAGATGATTAGAACAATTAATAGAATATTAAAATATTTAATTTATTTAATAATACTTATGATTAATCGAAAAGTAAATGTAAGTATAAATTTTTGTTTGGTGTGAATTATTTAAAAAAAAAGTTATGACAATTTTATTTATTTAATTTAGATTAATGTAAGATGAAACAAATTGCCGCGAATAAAATATATCAAATTTATATCATAGAGAGCTATTATTATTATAATATAATTTAAGTAAAATTTTGTTGGATTTACATTGTTGCAAAATTACGACAATTTTATTTATTTACTTAATTTAATCTAAAAGAAAACAAATTACAATGAATAAAAAAATAAAATATTTGCTTATTAATTTATTATATTATTAGCTGAAAAAAGAAAAATGTAAGCAAATTATACGTACGTGAAAATGAAAATATATTATAATAATAATTATTAATTGAAAATAAAAATTGTGAGTAAATTATCGTGAATGTAAATTATTGATAACACTTATGAAAAGGTTTGATTTACTTAATTGACGTAGCAAACTTTCATCTCCTGTTTTATATAGAATACTTTTTATTCTCGATCGAACTTGACTGGTTTCACAAATTGACTGGCAAGTTTTTGCTAACGTTACGTAAAGTATCGGTAGACCTATCAAGCCGATAAAAATGTTCTATGAACGTATAAACGCCTGAGTTGTTCTTATAAGTTTTCTATATACAGTCGAATCCCTCGTAAAAATCAACCGGGAAGAAAAGAAAGAAACATAAAACTTGTTACGGGAAAGCTGCATCTTACGATCGAGAAACCGTTTACCCACATTTTTTTTTTCTCTCTCTCTCTCTCTCTCTCTCTTTCTCTTTTTATCTATATAAACATAAAAAATCTTATATTTCGCACACCATTAAATAATCAAACGTAGGAGCTTTTATTTTGTTTACACGATCGACCGAAAAAAAAAAGAAAAATAAAAATAAACTGATCCCCTTATTTGATCTTTTTGAAGTTTATTTTAAAACAAACTTCCACGGGTGTCTTAAACGAACGTACCTTTTTCCAGTGTAAAGAATTCGATTTTATTGGACATTAATGTAGGGGATTTATAATAAACGATAATATTTATTTGAACTTTCGAATTTTTCCCCATACTAACAGCTGTCCTCTTTTTTTTTTTTTTTCTTTCTTTCTTTCAAAATACATAATTGTACATAAATGGACGTTTGTCCTTGTATAATAATATCATACAATTATATAATAAAAAGAGAAAAGATTGTGGCAATTCAATTAAAAACTCACTTAATGACGGTTTGCTTCATACTGTTGGTCATCTTTTCGCTGATGATACTGAAGCCCCTTCTTATTTCCGAATCTTCTCAAATATAATATTTGACTGTCTTTCACCAACAAATATTTCGTTAATTTGACGAGAGTTCACTATTTACACGATAAACACACACGAAAAACAAGTTTGTATCTTAAGTCCTTTATTTATGATATTCATCGGAGAGATTGGAATAGAAGTACTAAGATGTTTAGAAGAAATATGTATATTTTTTTTGGTCTATCTTTCAAATAATACTTCGAGAGGATATCTCCTCTCTTTTCCCTCTCTCTCTCTCTCTCTTTCTCGTTCTTTTTCTTTTATATTTTCTTTCTTTACCTAGTTCGAGTCCGGAAACACATATATATCTATATATACATATATATGTGTGTAACGATTTGGAGTGTGGCGCCGGACTGAACGGGCGCGCGCGCTTCTCCTCATATTTAAACGCCCTCTCCCTACCTCTCTGATCCTCTCTCAGTCAGTCTCTCCTTCCTAGCGCCACAGAGTTTCAACTACTCTCCTTTTTCTTTTTATATGTCACGACTTTTCTCTCTCTCTCTCTCTCTTTCTCTCTCTTTTTCTTTTTTTTTGTCTTTTTCTTATTTTTTTTATCATTCTGTCTCTCATCTTTTTCATCTCTCTTTTTTTTTCTCTCCTTTTCCCATCTTTTTTTTGACTTTCTCTCTCTCCCTCTCTCGCTCTCTCTCTCTCTCTCTCATTAATTCTTTTCTTTCAGATATATTTTATTGACTTATTTTCTTTCTCTTTCTCGTTGTTTATCTATTTTCCTATATTTTTCTACTTTTCTATCTTTTTCTTTCCCCTTTTTATCTCCTCTCTCTCTCTCTCTCTCTCTTTCTCTCTTATTATTAGTTTATTCCCTCTCTTTATTTTTCTTAATATTCTCTTCTATTGTTTTCTCTATTTTTCTTGTTCTCTTTCTTTATTAATTTTCCCGTCATTACTTATCCGTGTTCCTTTCAACAGGGAAAAGGCACGGTCGATCAAAATTACATCAATCGTATTAAATCTTATCCTTGATACAATATAAACACGCGCATTGACCCTTTCTACCGACAATATCCTTCGTACTCTTACACAAAACCTCGATCATTTCCTTTCTTTTCAACTTTAAGAGTTTCATTCTAGTTCTCTCAGTCCATCAACTATAACATAAGTGTATTTATTCGAATAAATAAAATTACATCGTTCGAGCTTATGTATTCCATTTATAACATTTTTTTTTTTACGTATGACTTAACTGATTCCTTTTTTAATATCATCGTTTTAATTAATTTCTAAAAGATAATTATTGAATACGAACTTAGAAAGTCAACTGTAGTTGTACGAGTTGTAACAAAGATAAAATGTTCGAAGGCTCTATAAGAACAGAGAGAAAACTGGTTTCGACCGGTTACGTTACAGGATAGACCGATCGGCCATCCATGGAGATCCTTCGTTCATTCTCATTAATTACGCATATACGATTAACTAGTTGAACAACGATCAAATGACACGACGCGACGAAAAACTTCGATGTTTCTTATACTCTTTTACACTGACCCTCCTTATTTTACAACACCTACAAAAACAACTCGACAACCAGTAAATAAACACTCGATAAGGTTCAGGACGACACCCGATCAAGATTTAATTAAAAAAAAGTATTTAATATAATGATAAAAAATTAAACCGTTCACAAGACTATGATTCATTGTCTTAATTTATATATGATTATTAATTAACTCGATTGTTATTATAATTCTTGGAAATAATCAATATATTATTGATCTTATTCTTCCGATGCATTATTTGCTGGAAGGACGAACAAACGACACGTTTTTAACTTTTTTCGAATATAATGCAAATTTATCCTGATTGAAAGGATTTTATGTTAACGAAATATTGTTCTTAACACCGAATGAATGAATTACAAAAGCTACCGGTGCGTAAATTTGACCGAGTTTCATAAAGTTTTGACAAATCAACGCTGACACTGTTATTATGGTTGTAAGTTTTGAGAGCATTGTACAGAAACTTTTCAACTTACTGTCCTAGAAACACAGCTTCGATGGTTCGAAGTGTTCCACTTAAATGTTACAAGTTACAATGTTTATTTTTGGACAATGTAAGATTTATTTAACCAAATAAGCTTCTTCTTATTTCTATTTAACGTTAAATCTTCCAAGACAAGTTCAATTTGTTTCGTAATTGTTACCTATTGTACGAAAAGTATGACTAAGCTTATATAGGATAATTGTCTACGCATTTATGGTATAACAAAACCAATATTTTTATTTTTATAAATCATGGATTAATCATTCATTATCAAAATTGTGAAATTAAATTGCTGACGTAGAATTAACGCAAGTAGACGATTATCCGATCGCTATTTTATTAAATATTTGTCACCATCCGGTGTAGAAGAAACTTTAGAAAATCTGACAAAAAATATGTTTTCATTGGAACGTTGAAAGATACAGGAAAGTAGTTTGCGGGGAAATCCAGGCTGCTTCTAATCTGACTCACAAAACTATGAAAACGTTTTTTTTTTTTGCAATAAAACCAAGAAAAAAAATAAAAATAAATAACTCGAGTTAAGCATTGGTTTCATTATTTCTAAAATCTTCTTCAAACGATATTTTATTTATTCTAAAAAAAAAAAGAAAAAAATTATAATTACATGCAAGAAATTTAATTAATTATTTCAAATATAAAATTATGCAAATTAATTATTAATATTTTTATTGTTATAAAATAATTCATTGTTATTTTATAATTATATTTTTTATTTTAATCAATCTTTTTATTATGTTTATAATAAATTTAATTATATATTACGATAACAATATGAAAAAGGCATTTGATCTTTTCGAATGTTTTAATAGGTCAGCAATACGTTGAGAAAGATCGCATACATTTTTTCTTTTTTCTTTTTTTCTTTTCCCAATGACAAATAAAATAAAACCAAGCAATCCCAGCGAGTTTCAAGATCGCGTTCGACGATCTCTTCTCACGATCGACTCCGGTCATCCGTTCGACCTTCACCTTCTTTTTTTATGCGTGGAAACTTGCGACTTATGTTAGCGGCAAGAAGTACCTTCCACCGGAACGCAAAAAACAACTCATCTACATCGAGGACGATGATCAAGGACGAATAAAGGTGAATAAATATTTACTACGTTAGGTGCATGCCTTATCGGTTTTCTATTATCTTTTGTTTCTAATTTATCTCTATTTATAAATGCATACTAATACCAGCTAAACACAAATTCTTTTTTATCATCGAATATGCGTTTTGCTAAATAATATTTTGTTGTTCACGTTTATTCGGTTTTTGGTATTTTACGAATCAGAATTGTAGGATTTTGGTGAAAAAATGGAATCTGGTCTAATTGGACAGGGGGATTGTAATCTAGGTTTTCTATTTTCTTTTCGGACGATTGTTTTATCAACTTAGCTTTGTTTATCCTGAAGTTTGTTTGTTAAATCATTTGTTTTACTTTTGCATAAAAATATACGAATAAACTTTTTCCTTGACCCAATTTATGTAAATATAATTAATGATAATCTTTAGAAGAAACGTTTTTGGTCTTTTTTCTAATCGATCGTATTTAATTTGGTAAAATCAATAGAATCCTATTACATTCTATCTACAATCTGTCATATGTAATTTAAGTTAGAATTCATCCCTGTCGTTTTTCATTTGCACAGGACACAACTCGATAATATTTAAAAATTCAATCCAATAAATTTCCCGTCTGAAAAATTTCAACGAGGTCGATGAACTTCGGCGAATAAGTATATTGAAATTTGATACAGAAAAATCTTATTGAATTTATCCAAAGATAATCTTGATGAACACTCACGTAATTACGAAATAAAAATATTTTAACGAGCTGATGATTTGTTATATAAGCATAAAATATTTTTCAATATTTTCTTAAGTGCTCCAATAGTTTATATGTCGTAATTTATAAATGAACGAGAACCATCAAATTTAGTTTAGGAGAGTCTGTTGCGAATGAAAAATATAGGCATCCCAGAAAAAAAGTTCTAACAAGCATAAAAAATGGTCTTCCATTTTTCGGTACTGCGTAACACGAAATAAACTAGTTGACTGTATAATAAAAAAAAATAATATTAATAGATTTATTATTTGTAATTAATATTGTGCAACTATGTACTTGAAGTTTCGAATCACATGTTAGACACCACTGATTTATATACACTGCGTTTATTTTATTAAAGAATTTAATTTCCTATTGAGAGATTTTATAAACACCTATCGCCCAATTATATAAACTATGTAAATAGATAATAAAAAGAAATAGGAAATAGTTATACGGTCGTTCTAAATAAATTATTTTTACTCTTTCACAAAATGAGTACATTATAAGAATAAATAAATACATTAACGGGTTATCAGACTTTTAGTGTAATAAAATTACACCTAACAAAACAATAAATTGAAATAAGAATAAACATTGCATATAAATGATCGAACAAGATATCTTTCGAAGTTACGATTATGTATGTACTCGTTCGTTCGAGTTCAGTAGGCTACAACTAGTTTGAAGATAACGCGCATCTATGTGAGTCATCTTATTAGATATAGCATTATACATTGCAATGCCTTTTAATGCAAATCCCTAAAACAACTATCTGTTATTCCAGCTAATTAAATTATCTTATCATTCAGATAGACCTTTTAGTAATATACAATTATTATATTATTCATATAAATTATGAAATAAATAATAATAATGGTTTGACTTATTAAAAGGGAACAGTTAATCTGATATAATTATATTATAAATATATTTAAAAATAAATCATAAAATATAAATGATAACAATGTTTTGACTTAAAATCCACTGTTAAAGATATTAACTGATGAATGTATATTGTTGAAATATAAATGTAATACTTAATCATATTTAAGTTGTTTAGCGAACAGAAAGGAAACAGTTAATCTCTGCGAATTAATAGTGCTAAATTAGTTTCAATTGCATTTATGGGTAGAAGAAGAAAACAACAAGGACAAAAACCGATTACAATCAGCTCGAAAAGTGGTAGTTGTTCTTCTTAACTTGTTAAAAATCTATATCGAGACAGGATTGATCCAATTGGGTTGATTCTTTTCATAACAAATGGGTCGATCATGGTGACGTGTTAAGTTGAACTAGGAGCGGTTCGCGAGTTTGTGTGCTTAGATAAACTTGCAAACCTATATTCATACATAATACACACATATACACATACATATGTGTATACGAAAGAAGTTTATCCAGGTTATCCCGTTAGGATTATTGCTGGACTAACATAAGATAGTAATCGGTTATCAGCAATCGTCTAATCTTCTCTACAAGCATCCTTCTTTCGATGAAACTCGTATTTAGACTCCACCTTATACTATCTTACTTTTATTTCTATCAACGATCTATCTACGATTCTTTTATTGTATAATAACACGTTAGATGGAACAACAATTCTCATTCTGAACGTAGAATTATCATTGCATTGACTTTTCTCGAATGGATTCATACAAAAATCTATGATTAAGAAATCCTATTTTTGATCATTCCTATTGAATGAAAGCTTACGTTCTAATGCACGATCTTTATCGATCACGTTTACTCGAACTCTAAGCTTATTTGCAGAGTTATTGTCCTCGATAAACCGTCCAACGTAATGAATCCGTATCTATGAATAAGAACGCAAGAATTTAACTTATTCTGATACTTAATTGATGAATGAAGTTATTATTAACATTCCTACTAAAAATTCAACACTAGTTCTTATTACGTTTATCATCATTAATTTCTTTATTAGTTGCAATTGAAGATAAAAAGAGTTAAAAAGATAATGCATTATGTACAAATTTATGACGGTATTTTAAGATATTAATATATATTTAAATTTGCACATATTGAGGAATCTTTGAGAGTCATTAATGTTAAAGTGTAACTTTTGTGGAAACAAAAAACAAATTCAAGATAAAAATAAAAAATATGAAAATTCCCGTTCGATATTTTTTTGCGTATCTTTCAGTGAAGATAATCGGAGTTGGGTTTGATGAAAGATCGAAAATATAGGGCGAGTTGTTAGTACCGGGCAATATCGTGACGCCTACGCAATTTCTTCCTTTCTTTTTTTCTTTCTTTCTTTCTTTTTATCAGTGGACTTGATGCAGTTCGTAACGAGAGAAGCTCGGCATCGTTTCGATGCACGCACTTGGTGTGTATGTGTGTATGTGTTAGTAAGTGTCCCGTTATATAGTAATACCCGCGGCGATGTTAATGAGATAAATTGGAGTCACAAATGAACCGTAAAAGGTCCGATAACCCCTTAGAAAGGAGTCGTTCTTTCACCTCCACTAAATATTCGCGAATGTCTCATTTTTCCTTTTTTTTTTTTTTTTAATCTTATTCCTAAGTCGAGGATTCATCTTTCATCAGAAAATGTGTAAAGGGTGTTATCATACAGGATGAGCCAATTTAGAACTGATATCAAAAATAATTTGTTGCTTATTAAACGGGTTGCACCCCGAAAAATGTTTTAATAAATTATTTAATATCTTAAAAGATATTTCTCATTTTTTAATTTTATTATTTACATCACATATTTTATATTTAACTTATGTCACTGAATTTGTTTTTACCATCTACATTGACTTGATATTTCAAAAAATATGCATTGAATAATGACTCACCCTGTACGTAAATGATAGCTACAAAATTCTTAAAATTATTTATTGTTTTATATTATGTATATAATATTGGATTATATTAATTAATTGAACTACCATCTTTTATTATAACTAAAATTTTATATAGTTTTAAATGATGAATAAAGATTCAATAGAATATGTAAAAATAAAAAACGCTGGGCAATATTCCAACATTTGTTTTTCTTTTTAATAGAAACAAGGACTCATAAAAACGTACCCTTTTATAGTAGTCCCTTCGTAAACTCTATCGTATAAGCCAGCACGAGGTATATCGAGAACATCATAGTCACCTTTTTTACTACCATCTCCAATATCGAAATCATGGTATCTTAACGTCATCGCGTTCGTGAAATCAGGCTCGTTTTTACTCATCTTCTTTTTTTTTACGATTTAATTACAAGAAATTTAGGTTAAATCCCAATGAAAATGTCCAAGAATTTTTGTATTCGATACGAAAAAAAAAATTAGTATAAAAATTACCCTGTTAATCACTTCGATAAGCTCGAGAATTTCTTTAATATTTCTTCAACAAATTTAAATACTATTCTTAGTTTAAAAAAGTATAAAAGGAAAAGAAATTAACTTGGAAAAAGTGCAAGCACGATTTTTCATTGTTTTCCATGAAACTGCAATTCAGTGCTATTACTAGTGTTATTATTAGCACTATAACTAATGCTAATATTTTTAAAATTGATCATTATATATGTTTTTGAATAATATGTTTGTGTATACCAAAGAGAACAAAACTTATATAATCGAAGAATTATTTTATAATTATAATTATGACAGTGGTATAAATCATAAAATTTATGTTTTATTTCTGATAATAACATTGATTTATTTTTACATAGATATGTTTCATTAGCTTATCTTATTAGCCCATATTGTAAATAATTATTAAAATAATTCAAAAAAATGTTTTTAATATGATGGTTAAAATGATTTCGTTAGATTAAATACTAACAAAAATATTAGAAGGTTAGAATTATGTGTTGGAATAACGGTAAGATTGTGTTTGAAATTCCTGACCGCGAGGGGCCAGGCCATATTTCTTATTAACTCACCATTAATAGTATGTGTAGATAGCTTTAGAAGAAACAAGTATTTTATTTTCTTCTTTATCGATACAACAAAAATCTTTTCCTCGTACGTTGTTTTTTATTTAACGAAAACTCGTACCAAGGCAAAAGGTTCGCACGAAGAAATGAATACAACGAGAACATAATAAGTGTTGAGAAACATAATAAGAGTCGTAAATCGCAACAACGATTTTATGAACGAACGTTAATTCTCTAGTTTTCTTCTTATTATTTTTTATTATGTTCTACCGATTCCAATCGCAGCTAGTCTCCTAGAAGATATAATAAAAACCGGTTTATGCAACTCATTTATATATACTCATACTTCCTTACTTCTGCTATTCTTACGAGTTTTTGTTTATTCACTTTGATTATTTTTATACGATTCTATTTGCGTTAAATTGTAGTTACTGTATTAGAATATTCGTTAATATCGAAGGTCAATGTTAATTATTTCTTAATAGGTTACGTCGATGCATTGAACGTGAAATAAACTTTACTAGGATTCTTTTGAGTGTTTGTGAAATTTATCGTGAGAGAACAAGACAAATTCATGTTAAAACAATTTATAATAGCTGATTGTAATTTTTGATAAAGCATTTTTTTTAAATTAATAACAATACCTACCTTATAAAAGAAGAAAATATACAGTTGCATGATTACCAAATTATAATTGTGAAATGAAAATAAAGTTTCGTCAAATAAAACGTAGAAAATCAAGCGCAATTCTTTGTTTACGAATGAAGCAGAAATTTTATCGAGTATAACGAATAATTCCCAGTGGAGATAACGAACTAATAATTAACATACCTAATATATAAGTAGGTAATTTACTCGTATACTTTGTTTTCAAGGAATTTACACATTCGTATAAGTTTTACTGTGTCATGTTTATTACATTTGTTACTCGAAGGTTTTTTTTTTATTCCAGGGACATGTTCGAGAATAGGAAAAGAGTACGTGTATTGTTTTATTTAATAACAAATTATATTTATAAATATTAAAAATGATAGAGAAGACAAAATTGTTCATTTTCGCGAGTGTAATTATAATTCAAAATAATTTATATTATAAAATTTAAATTATAATTTTTTTAAAATTATAATCTAATGCTAGGGACTTTAAATTTTTATGACGAGATTTTAATTAAATTAACAATTTTTTTCCAATAATTTTGTAAAAATAAGACTTAAAAAAACTCTGTAAATAAATAAATATTATTATTATTATTTTAATGATTTTCAAGAATCCGACAGAAACAGATCGCAGCGCCATTATCGATAAATTCAACGTGTATAGAGATCTGTTTTATCCTCGAAGTCGATGACAGTGCTATCAACATATAACCAGTGCCAATAAACATTTTATTTCTAGCAGTTGCATCGAGAGAAGCAGTATTTTTGTTTGAAAATAGTATAAAAGTATAAAAATTAAAGAAATTATGGCGAATCCAAATTTGACCGATATGACGGAAGAAGATGCAGCGGATTTGCAGTTTCCCAAAGGTATGTATAATTTATTAACATAAGTATTATTAAAGTAAGTAAACCTAACCTTAAAGGTTAGTTTCTTTTCTTCTATAATAAGTAAAAATAAATAATGGAAAGAGGTGTATGTACGCGTGAACATGACTGATCTAAAGTAAGGTTTGAAATTTTACTCTTTCAGACTTCTCGTCTAATAGAAAAGAAAGTCATGGACACAACTTAGAACTTATAGAAGTATCGCTCGTGAAGGATGAAACCCTTACTTCAGATCCAACGTGTTACGCGTGCAAAAGTAACCTAAAAGAGCCTTACGTGAGGTGTGCAGTATGTGCCAACGTGGATTTGTGTCCGTCTTGTTTTGCTAAGGGCTGTGAAATAGGTGATCATAAAAATGATCACGATTACGTTATCACTAAGAATGAATTTGAATTGATAAATGGTAGCGGTTGGACTGCTAAACAAGAATTGGAATTGCTCAGTGTAATACAAGAATGTGGATTTGGTAATTGGATTGATGTATCCAAAAGAATACAAGGGAAAACTATGGAAGAATGTAAGGCACATTATTTAGAACATTACATAGATAATCAAAGTTTACCTGGATTACCGAAAATCAAAGAAACCAAAGCAAGTTTATTTGCATCCGAACCGATACCCTATTTATTTAAATTACACGATTTGGAAGAACCCCCAAGATTTGCTTCGGATTCCCTTAATTGTAGAATGTTAGCTGGATATAATCCTGCGAGATCAGACTTTGAAATAAATTTTGATAATCACGCGGAACACGTTGTTTCTCAATTAAACTATGACGAATTTGATTCGGACGATGAGAAAATTAACAAGCTAGGACAATCTTTACAAGTAGCCGTAGTTCACGCCTATAACAATAGATTGAGGGAACGTAAAAGACGAAGGAAAATTATTCGAAATCACGGGTTGATTGCAATTAGGAGAACGATTTCTTTGTTGCAGAGATACGAATTTACGATAACGCGTTCGATCGCTGAAAGATTGTTGATTTTTATGCAGCTTACTAGGGGAATGGATTTCGATTATTTTATGGAAGGTCTTCATCGCAGTGGCGAACTTAGAAACCACATTCACAAACTTATCGATTTAAGGAACAATGGGATTCAATATTTTTATAGCGTGTCGACCTATCAGAAATTATTGAAACTGCGTCAGGAAAATGAGAGAGAGAAAAAACAATATTTGAATAATCCAGAATATAGTTGGAAGAAAATATTACCGGAAAATGGTATTACGAATTCGAATTTATCAATAACGCATAATATCTCTCAGAGAAGAGCAGCACCACCTCTCGTAATTAATGGCCTACCTGGTTACGAAAGGCTTACGAGTGAAGAAAAATCATTGTGTTCGGTTACCAGAGTTATACCTACGAGCTACTTGGATTACAAACATATTTTAATTTCGGAAAATAAGAAATGTGGTTCCCTGCGTTTGGCTCAGGCTCGCGTTCTACTTAAAATCGATGTTAATAAAACACGAAAGATTTATGATTTTTTGGCAGACGAAGGATACATTAATAAACCTATTTAACAATAGTATATTCAATTAAATTGCGTAAGTGTCTCTTTCTGTTAAGTTTATTATTGTATTTCTTTCCACAGTTACGTTAAATTGGAATTCTATAATTAATCAATTAGATGTGCTTGACGAGTATTATAGTCATGGAGAAATTGCGATATTTTGTGTTATTGGTATATTTTTGTCAAATAATTTAAGTACACATTTTTTAATAACGTCACTACAACAAATGTTAATCAATTTTTTTGCATGACGAGTATACTCGTCAATCACAGCTCTAACCAATTAAACCAAAATGATATTTAATATTAATAAAATGCACGCGCTTGATATCGACCCACCTCTGTCCATCTATATTATTTATTTAAAAATTATTATTATCATTATTATTATTATTATTATTGTTAAATATAATTTCGACTTGGATGAGTATTTGCAGAAATAAAATAATTTGTTTGTTTAGAATTCGAGAACGCGGAAACGCTATTGATATCGGAAGTATACATGCTATTGGAACATAGAAAAGCACAAAACGAATCAGCAGAAGAAGAACAAGAATTTTCTGAAGTTTTTATGAAGAGTTTAACTTATACGAATCGATTTGGACGCTTTAAAAATAAAGAAACCATTGCAGCGGTCAGAAGGTATTAAAATTTTCAAATATTGTTTTTTCTCGACTTACTTTCATAAAATAAAATTTGTAACGAGTTTACTAAATATTTGTGTTCATCGAATTTGTTAAATATACATATATTTGTATTTATTAATTATGTTGTACAGCTTGTTATTGCAAAAGAAACTTCATAAGTTCGAGCTCGCTTCCTTGGCAAATTTGTGCCCTGAAACTCCGGAGGAAGCGAAAGCTTTAATTCCAAGTCTTGAAGGACGACTTGAAGACGAGGAACTACGAACAATCCTCGAGGATATTCAAACGAAGAGATCTTTGCAGTACTGACCATCATTTCGATTGTTTTATATTTTACGATCGGTCACAGTACTGTAATTATTTGATACTTTTCGAATATCTCATATTTATTTTAAGATTGTCTTATTCTATTCTTTTGGTAATAAAATATTCATTGAATTATAACGCGTTCATTCGATTTTTATTTTTAACACATTGACGTCGATTATGAATAAATTTCGAATTTAGTTGAAAATAAATTTATAAAGTTTTATGATTAAGAAATGAGGCGTTTTTATCGAAACATTGTTATACAATTTTGTTATCACTTAATGTTGTTAACTGTAAGCCTAATTATTAATTTTAATTTATTTTGAATGTTAAAAATTAATCATAAATCAAGGATTTGAGAATTTGTAGGAATTCTAAAACTGAAATTAATTGCTTTATTCTCTGAACGGCTCAAATATCAAATTTTGATTTAACGCCGAGAATAATGTGTTAATTTTATTCTTAATCGAAGTAAACACGAACACAATTAGAGTATAGATATACAATTATGACAATGAACAATCAAGAAATTGATTAATCTCATAAGAAAATTATTTGTAATATAAAACACAAATGATAAAATTCATAAGTAAGAATTTTTAGGCTAAAAACATTGTTGTAATAACCAGCATAATTGCGTCGATTTGCGAGAGTATAGAAGCAAAGTATCATCACAAAAGAAGACAACTAATAATTTTAGGGAACGACAACCGCATATTAGTAGTCAGGTAATTGCATATGGTTGACTTTGCACGTTTGAGAGCAACCTCTTATTATCATCCTAAGAAGTTCTTGAGCAATCGCGCTAACAACATCCCGTCACAATGTTCTTTATACTTTCTTTTTCTACTCGAAGCATCTTAGTTTAAATAAGGATCGAATGTCTTACCAAAGAACATTGTAACGCGTATCATGCCTTAATGAGCACCTTCTGACCACTGTGCTACGCTCTGAGACACTTCATCTTACTTTTTTACATTTTTACCGAATTACTTTACTTTCCTTCTCAATCGTTTTTCACTATTTGTGTTAAAAAAAAAAAAAAAGAAATTAGAAATACCTTCCTTCTTTACTAAATTTTGAAATAAGATTGCACGATCGATCCGTAGTAATTTATAAGAAGCAACAACAATTTTAAAATAATAAATTGTAGCCGTCCGTTCTTGTAAAATGTCGTTTGAAAAAATCTATACGCAGTATACATATTGAACAATATTTTTTGATACGGAATTGGGAGGAAGTGGAAGATAAAGATGGAAACTGCGAGATCGGCAGCATTTCTTTTGACTTAATCGTTAAGTTACGCCATCTTTACTAACTCATTAGTTCAGTCACATTTGATAAAAGAGACTTTAACGCATGCAAATGTTACTTGATCCTAATTAGATGTTTTTTACGTAAGCATAATCGTCCTATAGAATATTGAAAAAAAAAATTTGATAAAATTTTAGATGACGTAGAAAGTAGCATCGTTATCGTCGATACGTATGCGCCATACTTTAACTGGATTGCTCTTAAACGGAAAGCTTTTAAGATAATTATGTTGATTGTTAATCGACTATAAACTCGATGCAATTACCATTGATTTTATCGGGAATTGAAAAGGTTCCTGCTAAGATAACAAAACTCTCTCGATTTCGAGGGAAATACTATCTAAACGAGACCATTCGAATGTACTGGACCTTCCAAGACACAAACATTTCGGGTCTTATCTTTGGGTACCTGAAACAGGAAATGAAATTCAATTAGTAACAAAATTATTCACAATTTAAAAATATATTTTATTTTGTTCATGATTTAAATTATATAATTAAACAATAAAACATAGTAATGCCCAAATATTCCTTGTTACGTGAACATAACTACATCAAATTGTACATTTTGTTAAGTTATGTTTCGATGTTTCTGATAATATGAACAATTTCTCGTAACGGTAGAAGTCGGAAAATTCTATTTGAAAATCGCCAATTTGATCGCATTGAAAAAGTTTTTCATGCTAAAAACGTCGAGGACATTGCCATAAAGCGCAACAAGTTTTGCATCTAGACTGGTAGGGTTTAGCGGCCAATCGATGGAATCAATTTGCATAATGTATACGTGCGAGAGTGTACGTTCCACAATGGCTCTCTCTAGTGGAGGCGCTTTCTGTCGACGATATCTGACGATATCTGACGATATCAATGTGCATATGTATAAGTAAATGTTATACATTTATAGATAAATGGATGATAGTATTGAAAATTGTGATAACTGTGGAATCGTCATTAACATATACCTTTCAATACTTTTTTCAAATTATGTAACGATACAATAATCGGTTAGACTAATAATTTGGTTCAGTTATTGTTGGGATTAAACTTATACTTGCATTCTCTCAGGAATGAAAAATTAAACAAAATAGAATTGAGAACTTTATTCTTTGCGTATCGTTCGCAAGAGTTTTCTAAACAATTTGGAATTATTGTCCCGCATCGTGATTATTCGCTTGATACAAAAGATAACAATAACTTTCTTGATTATCATCGACAGGCCGCAAAAAATGGATAGGAGAAAATAATAAGAAAAATTTCGTAGTTAATTCAATCGGGGGTTGAAAATTTAAAAAATAATCGTCGACGTCTAAAGAAACACAAAAAAAAAAAAAGAAAAGAAAACAGGAAATCAAAGGTAGTAAAAATAAAAAAAAAGAAAAAGAATGAAGGAAAAAAGCCCGAGAAAATAGGTTCGTTAGGAATAGGAAAAGTGTAGAAGGGTTAGTGAGAGTTGTATGAAAAGTGTAGGATGATTCCGGAAGGTTGTGAGATGGGTAAAAGTAGTAAAAGTGTTGCGCAGATGCGCAACATGCGCTAAAATGCACTGCTGCTGGTCGAGCTACGATTGAGCGGGGTTTGCGCGGGCGCTGCACTAGTCGTCAAACCGAATTTCACCGAATGAATCCGAAGTAAGCCGGCCGGGAAGCTGAGCGATTGGTTAGTTGTCATAAACCGAAGTATCCCGATGTTTACCGAATTCAAAGCCGAGTGAGGGGGCTAAATGAGCGCGCGCAAAGCGTCAGGCAACGAGTGAGTCTCTCCGCGGATAGAGGCGCACACACAGCTCAAAATATATTCAGTGTATTGCAAAGGAGCGCAAAAGACGTGTGTCGCTGTTCCGCGTTTCGCTCTTGCCTTAGCTAGCTTACATTCGTTTGCGCACGCATCTTCTCATCTCTTTTTTTTTTTTTTATTCTCATCGGTCGCGGTGAACGCGACGAAACGTTTCGATATTTATTCTTTTTATTCCTTATTTCTCTCTCTTTCTCTCTCTCTATCTATCTTATTCTTTTTCTTTTTCCTCCCTTTATCTGTCGAAAATATATTTTATTTAGAATTTTATGACACGGAAAACGTGTCATTCATTTTAGTGGGGAAAAAAGAGACAGATTCGAAATTGGACGCGTCTTTTATATTTCGAAAAAAAAAAACAAAAACAAAAAAACAAGAGGAACGGATAATTTTCTTTTTCCTTTTTTTTTTATCCCTTCCTATTACCTTCTTCCTACCCTATCTTCTCGTTTTTATCTCTCTCCTTTTCTATCCTTTTATAACTTATCTTTGACGTAGAAACGTCGAAAAAGGAGAAGAAGAAGAAGAAGAAGAAGAAGAAGAAGATTCTAAGGGATCATCAAGAGGATACAACATCCTCTTGAAAGAGTACCGCGTGCCGAAGAGATTTTCTTTCTTGCTTCCTCTTTCCCTTTCTTCCTTTATCTTTCTTTCTTTCTTTCTTTCCTTTCTGTCGATCGTGAGTCGAGTTGTAAACGCCATCCACTTTTTTCTTCGCTAGAGAGGATTTTTATGTGAAATCAAAAAGAAGTTAGAGAAAAGAAGAGGAAAAGAAGAACAAGTAGAGGAAGAAGAAGAAGAAGAAGAAGAAGAAGAAGAAGAAGAAGAAGAAGAAGAAGAAGAAGAAGAAGAAGAAGAAGAAGAAGAAGAAGAGGAAGAAGAAGAAAAAGAAGGTGGAGGAGGTGAAGAAGAAGGTGGTGGAGGTGGGGCAGGAGGAGGAGGTTATCGCTCGTGACTAGAAAGGAGGAAAGAGGATCGACGATCGGAGCTTTTCCCACGAGAGAAATCGGTGAGTCTCCGTCAGCAATGTCTTCGTGATACCGAATGAAATGGCCGAAGGTCGAGATGAGAGAGAAAGAGAGAGAGTGTGTGTGTGAGAAAGAGAGTTCCCTATCTTCTTTTTCTCTCTCTTTCTCTCTCTTTCTCTCTATCTTTTTTTCTTACAGACTCTTTTACGAGAAAGAGAGAGGAGAGGAGAGGAGGTCGTTTACTTCGGCCGCGACGCGACGCTTCCCGCAAATTCGCATCGGTGATTTTTAACAGACTCCCCAAGTGCATCTTTTGCTTTGATTTTTTCATTACATATCTCTTTTAGGTAGTCATAGAAAAATTATGATTATTTATTATTGCAATTTGGTTTCCCCCTACGTTCAAATAAACGAACCTAAAATCTACGTTAATTATTCATTTGCGTTGTCAATAATTTTATTATAGTTGAACGTACAATTATTTTTTTACTTCATGAATATTTTATAAACAGCATAATTTAACTGATTTCGTGCATCTTTATAAATTATAAGAAAGATTGTAAATTAGTTTAACTATATTATTAGCTCGTCTGTTAATTAATTATGCTAATTTAGTCATTATTTGCATGGTTCGAGTAAACTATTCAATTTTCGTACTACATTTCTAACGTTTACTCAATAATCCAATATTTTTGCACGTCTGTTTAGATTTGATTAAATTTTTTCATAAACAAGATAACCACTGCGATATTCCCTTGATGATAGTAAAACAACGGTCGTTGACATAGAAATAGAATTCATTGAAACATTATAGATTTGTGTCAAATGTTCTGATAACGTGAAACACAGATGCATAGACTTGTCATTATCGGTACACCCGTATTTTCTTCCTCATTTATATACTTAATTAAAAACGCTATAAATTGTTCTTTTTTTTTTGTATAAACTCTTATGAATGACAAATGCAAACAGACGCGGTTTAATATTTGTTCGGTGACAAAGTTTCTTCGTATTTGAATGCAACAGTTAAACCGTTGTTTGTTCATATGTTCTATCGAACATTCTCTTGAAATGCTTTCAAATTGTTTTATGGACGATATTTAGTTTTTTTTTACCGATATCATGATTGTTACAGTACCGATTTTGTTGAATTTTTGTCCACAAATGTAATCGATTTTTCCCGATATTGGTCGACCAGACCGAGGTACAACATTGCCATTCAAATTTCCAGATTGAATACTCTCGAATCAACTTTATACGACTCGTACCGATACTGCATCGTGTTTATAAATATCATTAATATTTTTTAGTAACTTGAGTCGTATTCTTTCCTTTTTTTTTATTGTTATCAAATTTCCAAATTTATTGAATCTCTTTTCATTACTTTCCCGAAATAACTTTTGATCGTAGAAACAAACAATGCAACCCGTTTTTCTTTTTAAACAATTCTGTGATGTCAGCTTTAAAATATACGCAAGTATCGGCAGATCCGATTAGTATTACGAGAGTTATGCGATCTTAAAAGTCATATGGAGAGAAAATACGAATGAACTTGTTTCCCCAAAGAAATAGATAAAAACTAACAAGTAAATTCAAGCAAATGATTATTGTGAAAAGGAGATCGTTCGTCATCGGTAATGTAAAGAAACATAACGAAAAGAAAACACCAAATGGCATCCCAGTGGTATCGTATTTGCGGCATCGCATTATCTCTATCGTAATATATTACGTTGCTGGTATTAGATCGCGATGCGTTCACGTTGCAAGGCATACTTTGTTCTACGTGTTATGGAAAGCTCGAGTTTCTTGTTCGAACAGATACAGAGAGAGAAAGAGAGAGAGAGAGAGAAAGAGAGAGAGAGAGAGAGAGAGAGAGAGAGAGAGAGAGAGAGATAATTCATGATGAGTTACTTCGATCACACTTTCATTACGCGGGCAGAACTTTGATCTCAAATAAGATATACCAAAGATAAGAAATTTTGACGTCAAAAAGTTTACTTTATTCGAGTAGTTGATATTAATTTTTTATATATACATGGTGTTCTAATGAAAATGACCATTTCAAATAAATCCGTCGCTGGTTTGTTGCATACAAAAATGATTTCGGACTAAATTTTGTTCGTATTTTAATAACAGATAAGAATATTTTTACAATTTGTATATTGACGATTTAAGTAATAGAAATAAAATATAAATAAATAAAGTATTTATTAATGAAATTGTCAAAATTATTTGGAATAAAATAAACGTTCAATATAGCGCTAGCAATACTGGAGACTTTAATGAATAATAGTAAATTTTTGTATTTATTTATTCATCATAAATTTATCTACGATATATATATATATCAGTTGAAAAAAGCATTCATACGTCGTTAACTGTTGAACTTTGAATAGGTTAACGTACGAAAGATTTCTTTTTTGAATCTACTAGAAGAATTTTTCTATCCTTCTTGTATTCTTTATGGATAGTGATCTCGAGTTTCCATTGAAACCTATGATGATTTTGCATTTAGCTTGTTGCAGCTTCCATTCACATGTTAATACTATTATTATTATTATTCTATGAATGTTTAAATTAACTTGTGACGTTGTTGAAGCCGTTCGAGGGCAAAAATTATTTCTACGATTTTTCGTTTTTTATTCCTCTTTTCTATCTTTCTCTCTCGTTTTTTTTAATACTTTTTTCTCTCTAACGCGTTGTTAAAGTTTACGTGAAAAAATATAAAAACAGAAAGGATAAAGGGTGGTGCACTTTTTTCGGTGAAAAATTCTGTGAAAAACAAAAAGCTTTTTTTCGTCTTTTCTCTTTCCGAAAATTCATAGATTCGTTGGTACGCTTCGTGTTTTTTTATCCTAGATAAACAAAAATAACTTGCAACCGGTTGAATATGCGTTAGAAACAGAGAAAAGTTGAAAGCTCGTTTGCCATTTGCTATGAACAAATTTGTCAATGTAACTTGAAACACCGGACAATATCATTGGATATCATTTATTTTAATTTTCAAATATTATTCCGTAACTTTAACTTTAATAACGATCGATAGATTAAAAAATATTATATTATTGATAATATTTATTAATAATTATTAATGATTCAAAAATCATCATAATAAAGAAAGAAATGATTAATTATTGTATTAAAAATAAAATTGTTCGCGTATGTAGGATTGGCCTTGAATGGATAAGGGATTATTGATTTTCTAAGAAATAATAGGACAAAAAATTATTTATGTATTATGGTATATAAGCATAGTATATAAGTAAAGTACATACTCATGTTATCCGAGAAAACATGAGGCTAACGATATCAACGACCCGTAGATATGTATATCGAGTCCGAAGAAACGGAAAGAAGAGCGTTTGATGATGCGTATGAGAGAGAGAGAGAAAGAGAGAGAGAGAGAAAAAGAATAAAAAAGTGATAGCAAAGAGAGAAGGAACATGACCGTTGAGAGGATCTCAAAGTGCCTATTTATTTGCTCCTAGACGTTTTTTTGATTTTTCCCACTCATATGATCTTGAAATTCTTACTTGATGCTACAAAAAAATAAAACTATAGAGTTTACATGTTGTTAAGCAACGACAAAATTGAATTCTGTCTTAAGAGGTCATGTTTTACAATTGTCAACTTTATGTGATAAGATTTTAGAATATCGTTTTTAGATAACTCATAAATACTCCTAATCGTTCTTTACTATTTTTAACTCATACGACTTTGAAATTCTGACTAAGTACGTAAACAAAAATACAAACTTTACTTATAGTTTATCGACTAAAACTTGAATCGCGTCTTAAAAAATCATGTTCTTCAAATTTTCAAAACTGTTTCTAAGGTAATAAAAATTATATGATTTTTCTTTTTTTTTGTTTTTTTTTCCATCGCATAAATCACGACTCACGTACAAATAAATGTAATATTTGTATTTGACGATTGAATATCATTTACAGATACGGAAAAATTAATGATGCAAGTAAAAAGGTATAAAAGAGGGAGAAAGAGGAGAAGAGGAGAGAGTAATGTAGGTAGTATTTATTTTAAAACATCAGCAAGTCAAAGTCGAATTTTAATGGGCATTAGTAAAAGAGAAAGAGAGAGAAACGACATAATCCATTTTGTATCGCGTACAAATATTGACAATACTTTGGTATTATTTGAATTTCTAGAGAACTTTGAGCCATTATATACCCAAATATATTTATGTATATATGTTGGTGTGTGTTTGAATACGTGGGACATTTTATGATATTAATTAACGAGTTACGTTTACTCAAATATCGTACGATCTAAATAGAATGATCGATATTATAGAAGAAAAGTAGAAAATCCTAGCTAAAGACAAATTTCTTTTGAAACTGGCAAATATCGTATGATACGTTTCGATACGTATCGATACGTTTCTAATCTCGTGAACGATGAAATATGTCAGCCTTATCGGTCAACATCTATCGAATGATATAAGCCGGGACTCTGAAGCTACAGCTAGTATGCAATAAAACGTGATACAAAATTAGACATCGTTCGATACTCAATGTTCATCCGATGAACTTGAAAGAAAATTGACTATGATTGTACGCGCAGGATAGAATAGGAGAAAATATTACTTATTTACTTGGCACGTTTTATCATGATATTGTTGATCGTCTCATGTTTATCAACGCTCGTGAAGACTTTACGATTTTTAAAATAACGCAAGTTCAAATATGTTGCGATATTTGTACGCGGATTTATAAGTTTCATGATGTAAGAATGTATGTAAATCGGTATTAGAAAAAAGAGTTTGCATTGATACAAGAAAAACATTTGTTTGGTATCGTATGACTACTGACATAAATCGGTACATTGCTATGCATGTAATTTAATGTCGGAAAATATTTGCATCGATGTAAGAAATATAATGTATTTAGTATCATACGCGGTGATATTAAACTGTGAACGATTTGTATGTTGTAATGCATTTTGTATTACACAGAAATTGAACAAAATCGGTATATTGCAGCATACATCATTCAGTATCAGAAAAATCTTATATTTATCTAACAACAAACAAGTAGAGAACATGTTTCAACATTGATATTAGATCAAAAGTAGAACAATCGGTAACACGGAATTGGTAACAAGCAAAATCCGATGCAAGTTTCTCAAAACCCAGGTGTCGAGTCATACATCCGAACGTATTTCATCGTTTAAAGAGAAGTCGTAATATAATTTAGGATCACGTCTATTTGTTTTTCCATCCATATGCAGATTATTCCGAAAATAAATGCATTCGCTTTAGAAATCCTTTACTCATTCTAACTTACGTTCTGTTTTGTTTATCATCTTCAATTCTATTGTGACTCTTAACATTTGTTCCCTAAAACTATGTGATAGTTTCCGCGTTTAAGGAAAATAATACGATCATACTAACATACTAAGAAATACATTATTTATTCGTAGATGCAATAAAACTTTCGAATAGATTCGATAAACGATTTCAAACCGAACTCGTTTAAAATTTTACCGATCTCAAATCGAATACACCTCAAATTTAATCGATATCCAATCGTATATACTTAAAACGTTTCCGATTTTAAACCGAATTAACATTTAAAACATGTAAATTACGAGGGTTTAAGATGAAACAGCGTAGACATTTAATTGCGGATATCTAACGATCGTTATCGTTAGACCGCAACTTAATGCCCCTTTGCTATACTATTTTATTATATCTATCTAACATACTAAGTTATAATAAGCGTCGATTTTTGAATCCAACTAAACTCTACACCACACGGGCGTACCCATATATTTATTCAGAACCGTTGACGCCGTTGGTTACGTTCAAGTACGTAGAACGATTATCCGAGCGTTACCACCATTTGCATGAATTTATTACTAATGTAAGAGTGTGACCGAATCAACTAACTCGAGATACATGTATCTATTATCTTCATCTCACCACGAAGTGTTTAACAGTATTGAACGACCATCTGTTTTGATTAGACGTCATAAGAAATTCAACTGATAATGCACAAACTAATGAATCTTTTCAAGGCCAAATTTCATGACTCTGTTTGAGAAACGTTTATTTTTTTAAATTTTATTTCATGCGACTTTGCGATACGTTGTTAAATCCTTATTAATTAGATGTCCAGGTTAAAATAAAAAGAATTTTTGTTTCCGTATAATTCAAGTAGGATTTAATTGATCAATTTTGTTTAAAGTCACCACAATGAAAAAGAAGAAGAAAAAGAAGAAGAAGAAGAAGAAGAATAAGCGCGTACATTACTAACGCGTTAATTAAAGTAATAAAGTAACGATTCGTGTTATATAGTAGAGACACGCGCCATGCATTATCGAGAGGATAACAGTTTAATTAAATAAAGCTAATAAAAAAAATGATACCGTACTTGGTTAAATTAAAATCTTGATCCTACTGTGATTCGATTGGTTGATACGAAAAACTAATTGTATATCGAATATTGTACACATTGGTAATCAATTAAAATAGTTAATATTAAAATATGTACAAAGATAAAACGTTAAAGAAATAAAGTATTAAATATTGAATATTTACATTAGTCCGATCGAGAGAAAGAGAGAGAGAGAGATGATTAAAGAAACTAAACAAAAAAAAAGGACTATTTTTTAGATACCGGTTTATAAACACTAGTAATACAAATTCTATTTATCGGTTATCGGGTAAAATTAACGCGCCAATAAAGATTGCAATTATAATATTCGTACGATTAGAAATTTTACTCTTAATTGTAAGATATGAGGTAAGAAAAAGTGAAGATATCGATCGACATTTAAGTTTTATTTACGAGTGTGTTAGAATATTATGCTAATTGCACCGGCAATTAGTAGAATCACGCTCGTGCTCGATGCTATACACGATTACATGTTTCAGTTTATGTGTATGTATATACGTGTCTGATGATTGGAAATAAACCAGTAGGAAAAATCGAACGGAAAAGTAAGAGATAACGTTTACTTTGTTAGATCGAAGGGAAAATTTTCTTCTTTTCTGGTTTAGAATTCATCTTTTTTTTTTTCTTTAGAAAATAGTTCGAACTACTCTCGAACGTAGAAAATGTAAAGACGATGCAGATGTAACCGCGATATGTGTCGTTGACCCCGCAGGTGGGCCCCGATGATAATAACGCTCGATCTGTAATTGCTATACGGTGGTTAAACTAGCTGGAACGACGGTTAAAATTACCTGGCCGAGTAGTACTCATCGTTTTTGCTCGTTAAACCACCATCTTTCAACTACCATCCTTTAGATTCCAACTTATTTTTCTTTTATACATTTATTTTTACGTATTTATTGTTTGATATTATTTTTTACTTGTATCTTTGATTTGTTCAAATGATTTTTCACATAGATTTCATAATAATTCGTTCATCGTTGCACTGTGTATCATTTTTAATAATTGAATCTTTGCTATAGTAATTTTTGGTATATTAATGTTGTTGTTGGTGTGTGGCAAATTTATAGGAAAAAAATATGATTTTTTTATATTTTTTTAATACGAATATAAATTACATACTTCCTTGATTTTTTTTTTATAATAAAAAACAATATTTTCTAATGTCTATACATTTATTTTACATAAGTCAAACGATTGTCAGATTTAAATAAAGGGAGCTTACAAAATATATTTCTTATGTTATTTACAATTTAAACGATGCACCGTAATCGTGATGTTACTGTTTAGAAATGTAAATTTAAAGCCTGTCAGATTAAGACAAATAACGTGATGTCAAAAAGATACTACTTGACAGATTGGAATACAACAAAATTTAAAATAACGTCTGAAGCGTATGTTTGCTAGAACTTAAAAATTATCTTGAAGGTTTAGATTAACAATAAGTATCGCTAAATGATAAATATAACGAAATTATTTTCCGAATAATTCAATAGTTTTGTAATTATTGTCACACGAACAAATGAAGCTCTGTTTTCTAAAACAATTTCATTGCAAAAATCTCAACAATTCTCTCTCTTTCTCTCTCTCTCTCTCTCTCTCTCTCTCTCTCACTCTCTTTCTTATCGATTCTAGTGAACGTCTGATTTTTATTTCCCCGGTGGAAAGTAAGAAAAGTCCTAGTGTCTTTCTGGGTGTAAGAAATCGTTGAAGTATAAAGTAAGTAAGTTTTCTCGTAAAACCCTCGTGACTTGGAACAAGTAGAAAAAGAGAGAAAGAAAGGAGAAGAGAGAGATAGTGAGAAAGAGAGAGAGAAAGAGAAAGAGAGGCGCGTTTGAATTCTCTCCTACCCTATGAATCAAATTTTTACTCCAGACTCCTGAGGCAATTTCGCTATAAATTATAGTGATTTTTGACAGCGATCTTCCTCCGAGAGCATTACTTCGAACAACCAAATTGTATACCAAGTATCTCTCAAATGACGATTATCCGAATCACTTACCACGACGCGTTAGGAATTAAGGAGCATCATTTCGATCGGAGTAGAAGATGTAATATTACGCCGTAGATGAAAATAAGCGTAAAAATATTCTATTAATATTCATTCCTATATATACTTTGTGTTTTTCTTTGTAATTTTGTTAAAACTAAATTCTAAATTCTTCTCTCTTTTTCTTTTTTTTCTTTTTTCTTCTTAACGAGATAAAAGGAAAAAGATCTTTCAATTAATTGTAAACGAAAGGAAAGGAAAGGAAAGGAAAGGAAAGGAAAGGAAAGGAAAGGAAAGGAAAGGAAAATTCAGTTTCCAGTTATAATAAATAATACATGGTCTTTTTAATGGTATGAAAAAAGAAAAACATTTTCTTTCTCTTTATATTTTTAACAAATAATTGTTTCCCTTCTTTTTTTTCTATTTTTTATATATTATAATGAGAACGTACAAATGATGCACGTATCTCTTCTTCTTATTTCCTATCTAATTAATATTCTTTTTCATAATATTTTGTATAAATCTATATAATCTATTCTCTTAAATAATTTATTAAATTATAATTCCGATAACACATAAAAATTCTTCTTATTTTATTTACAAATATGTTTGTGAAACGTTTCTATAATAATGCTTGGCTAACAACGTGTCTTGTCAGGGTTATCAATAGAATATGATATCCCATTGAAAGGAAGTGTTGTCGTAATTAGAGAGAGATATACTTAAACATATATATATATATATATGCATATTTAATACGCGTGCAAGCGCGTGTATGTGTGTTTGTGTGTGTATTCGTTTCTCGTGCAAACTGCAAAGGAGCCACAGGCTGGCTGCTTATCGGTTTCTCAATTCTCTGTCTCGCTTTATAGGAAAAAGAAGGTTCATACGGTGAACGGTAGCAGAAGAGAGAGAAAGAGAATATGTGTGATAGTGGGAAGGGGGGAAGAGAGAAGGGTGTGGGGAGGGTGATGGGGAGGGGGAGCGAATATAGCAAGAACGTACAAGCGTCTACCGGAATTCGGTGCACAACGGGTTCTGATATAACATCGAGAGGAACGTACTTGAACGTTGATAACTAATAAATAAACGAGATAGTCCATTCGGACTTCATTTTATCCGAACAGTTGTTCAATTTATTGAACGTAGCTCGTAGCTTCGAGCGTTAAACTTTAAAGGAAAGTGTCCGAGGGAAAGGATCAATTTAAGTTATTAACGTCCTAACGTTTAAGATTTGTGGATAAGTATGAAATTTATGTCTCAACATTTGAATATAAACTTCCTTTTTGTTTGTTTCTTATTTTTTTTCTTCTCTTTCCATTGGATCGTAAAAATTCTATCGCTTCGATATGTCACAGGTTTATTTTAAAGGATACTATAAAAAAAAAATAAAAAAAGAAGGAAAATATATACGTTGGGGTGCGTTGATTGATGAAAGAACAAATTCGTGTTCTGTTTTTTTTTTCTATTCCATTTGGATAGTAAAGAACGGTATGAAAACAAGATCGGTAATGTGAAAACAAAAATGAAAATTGCATACAGGTTTCATGATACGAAAAGCGACGACGCGCACGTGTGGTGGTACGGTATTTTAGAAACATCTTGCATCGTAAGAAAAATAAAATTTCGTTTAGAAGTTATTATCGTAATACAAATTGAAAGAAAAAGAAAATCTAATCATATTAGTTTATGCTAATTTTACGATACTCGTTGCAATTTATGTTAGTCTGGCATCGCAAACAATTTGCATTGATAATTGTAAAATTATATCGTACATTTCAACGATCTTAATTAACCGTGAATGGAAAAATTGGTAATATGTTGAAACGATAATTGATACAATTGTGATTTAACACGAATATCGTTTGCATATGTCATAAATTTTAATATTTTTAATGCCAATAACCAATAAAATTAATAGAAATCGTTAATGAGTAATCCTTGTTAATTGTTGTCCCTTTCTAACAATAAAAGGGAAAGATTAAAGATCGGTACTTCGGAGGGTTAAAGAAAGAGAAGAATAATTAAAAGTCTGGCTGGATTCCAGAAGCGTCTGGTGAAGGCATCGTTTTTATTGTCTCCCGATTGATTTTGCCCACGCGATCAGTACTTCTTTGAAAGAACGTGCCCTTAGACAATAATTCGAGGAGAACACGCGTTCCTTCAACCACTTCTCAATCGATCCCTTCCTCCCCCTATCCCCCTAATGCCCTGATTTTTATTAAATCAATCAAACAGAATATTATGAATGTACTAAATAGATATTTGCAATTATATTCGAAATATGTTAATCAATCAATCTAATAATTAATGCACATTAATTTCAAATTCAAGGAAGAATTTAATTATCCAATCGAAGGACACCGTCCGAAGGACGATTCTAACCAAACTACGCGTCCGATAATCGCAAGACCTTGTCAGAAATCAAATGAACACCCACGTGTAGAATATATGAAGCGGGTTTATAACTTCGTGTGTTTATAATCTATTTTTATCTACAAGTGTCAACTGTCCACTACCATAATCGTTTATCTTTAAAATAACGAGAAGATATCCTTGCGGAAATGTCAATTCCTACATCGTTCCTTTTTTTTCTTATCGCGAACGATGTTTTAAACGTATGAAAATAGTATTAACTAAATCTAAATTACACGTGTAGATATGTTGAGATTACATTAAGAAATGTCCACCTATTGCGATTTATAATTGAACAAATAAATATATATTTAACTACTGAATCGTGTAAATTGTTTAATAGCAGTGATAACAAATGTACACTAGGTGTATCAACGATATCTGTGAACTAAACCACTCAAATAAGAACTTAGATTTTCCTCTTTATAATGTATTTTTCTATGTCAAATAGTATTGTTTTTCTATTAGTGTGCGGTTACTGATTGCGAATAATGCGATAAGTCGTATAAATGTGTCCAAGAGTATCACGAGCTACTTGAATTGATAAGTGCTTATAAATCCTTCTCTGACTCTTCTTTCTCTTTTATCTATTTTCTTTTTTCATTTTTAGTTTTCTGTATCGTTTTATCGATAATTCGATTGAGAATGGAATAACAATAAAATAAAATCAATTACTTAGGAAACTCGCATCAGTCCCTATCGTTTTCTCTCAGATTTTGCTTTTCTTCTAAACGTAAGCGAAAATGTTATACCTAATCTTAATAAAAAGGTTATATGCATTGAAAAAGATAAGAATATCGAGAAACGCAACTGGTTTTACCACACCAGAGATAAACAGTTGTTGCAAAGCAATGGGAGTTCCCCTGGTGCCTTAGGACAGAACTGATATTGGTTCAATAAGAATCGATCTTTTGTTGTGCCTTTATGTTGTTCTGGTGTTACTACCTTCCAATGCTCAGACCATTACCTCTTTCGAATTCTCTTCCGATCGAATGCTCATTTACTTTATTTTTCCTTCTAAAAGAATTTCCTTTGTAAATTTTAACAATATTCTCTCAGGATCAACTAGAAAAATTACACCTCTAGGCAATATTGTTTATCAAATTTAATTTTCTATTAAATATTTATTCAAATATAACGGCTACCACAATTTGATTTTTAAATTGATAGTTATTTTTTCTTGTAAATTAAATTTTTCCCAAAAATAATATTGCTCTTCAAAATCGTAAATATCATATTAAAACTCCTAACACACAAATTTTAATAACGTTCGTACCATCTATTTTTCGATTTTCTGTATACTATTTCTTTAATACTATTACATTTTTTTTTTTACGATGTACTCCTTAAATTACACCCCTAGGCTCGTATCTTTTGTGCTTAAGCTTAAAATCACCTCTGCGAATATGGCGCATGGCTTTCCCATTTTATGCGTCTATGTTTTATTTTAAATAATTTCACAAACAGAATATTTTACTTTAAGTTACATAATAAATTCATGCATCTCATTTTGTTATTACTATGCAAAAGATAATAATATTATAAATGTTAATTTAAGTGTTTGATAATTGATTATTAGCTCGATGAGATTGATTTACATGTTACATCAAGGCCACGATTGTTAAGGTATTATTCGGCCTATAGTATCAAACTTATCCAACGACGTGATCACTTTGTTACAACCATGAGCTTACAGGCATTGTTAGTGAAGCTTGTTCTGTACTACGAATATTGCGACATGTTCATAATATGGGGGTTCTATTATAGATAATCATTATAAAGAGAATGCACTTTATGTGTTCTATTCTTCCGAAATTCAATCTTTTGTCAGCTGAAATCTATAACAATTCATGACAATCAGTTTAAAAAGTACAATCACACATATACACACATACGCACAATATTTTTCAAATCTAAATTTAAAAAACTGGCACGAATTAATCGGGGAATCCAATAAATTTGAATATAGGTCTAAGGTTGTTAATCTTTTTAATTCAAATAACCAGTATTATCTTTTTAGAAATATTATTTTCCATTGTTGCTATTTTATTAGTCATTCCCGTTTGTTGATGAGAGGGGGGGGTATAAATAATATTCGGATAAATAAAAAATAAAATTTTATGTCTTGGATAATAATTGGTTGGAAATAAATTGCAATAAAAAGGGTTTAAATGATCGTTTAATATTTATACAGATGAATAGAAATGAGTATAAAGTTAGTTAGGGTCATGAGCGCGCCTTTAGAAGGCCACAAGGCGCATTTGTGTGGCCGACGGCTAAAACGGCAGGTCAATAAGCCTCACTTTCAGCCAGATAAAACGCCCCTTTCTCTCGCGCGAGTTTTTTTTTTCCTGATGCTGCACGCACCCAGTGTATCATAATTAATATATACACCATACTCCTCGGATACCACCATAGAAATACACTCTCTAATTTCTTTAATGATCATACACCTATTGGCTTGTCCGAAAAACTTTCGCAATGATTGATATTTTTAATTAATAATTTTTTTCTCCAGAATTTTTGCAATAACCTTTCAAACGAGTAATTTATAATTTTTACGTTTGATTATTCGAAAAGTTGGTATCAATTTTGACATTAAAGAAAATGAGACATAAATAAAATTTATGTATGAATTTTCCTAAATTATCGATAATACTTTTCGGCTCTAACTCAATTACGTTATTTTTTATTCTCGTATAATACTTTTTTCTTTTTTTTTCCTACCTATACGTATGATAACAATATCTCCGTTAGCATTTCATTGTTTATGTTTTTTCTTCTTCATTCAAATCAATCCTTCGTTTGAATTGAACCAACTCGAAGTATGCGCATTTTCTCTAAACATTCTGTTCATACCATTCGTGTTCTCGTTCAACATCACGTGTCATTCTTCTACCTTTTCTCTAACAATTATCTTTTTTCTTTTTGTATCTGTCACTCTGTCTTTTCTTCATTCCTTCATATTTTTTCTATTTTTGATTAACTTCAGTTTGTATGAAACATCTCATGGAATTCTTTAGAAGAAACGATTTGATAATGGATTATATATTTATTTAATGTGTTCTTATAAATTATTTCTAAAGTGTTTTTTTAGATTTTTAAAATGAATTAACTCTACGTTGAAATTCGATCTTTATTTGTATGAAATATTTAAAGAAAAACAAAAAAACGAAAATGAAAATAATGCATGGATCGTTTAATTATCGACAAAAATGTCTAATTCGAAATAGGAAAGGTTTGTCTTCAAATCATCCATTACAAGTATTAATTAGTATTTGTAATTTTTCTGGAATTTTTGTAAATAAACGAAACAATCACAGAAATATGCAACATCTTAAGAATCGTCGTATTTTAACTTGTTTTATTTTAAATATTCTAATTGGCAATAGAAAAACTTGTTTTTAAAATACGCGAATAAATGTTTAAAATCATTCAAAAATTATTATTATATTATCGTTTTGTAACATTGTAATATTTCTACGAAATCATTTCTTATTCCAATCGGCGTGAAAGAGGAAATTCCAGTTATGTTATTTACCGGTAACATAGCACGTCTCGAACAGTGACGGATTTACCATTTTTAAGACCCTCCACTCGTCCTCCTTTCTTTTGTGAAAAACTACAATAATATTTCATATATTAAATTGTAATTTTATTCGGTATTAAAATATTAAAGATGTATGTACAAATTTGAAATGAAATAATTTTACTTTTGTTAGGACCTTTGATCAGTGATTTTAGTTTTTCTTTTCGGAAATCCACCACAAGTCTCGAGAAAAGTTAATTTTCAGTGGAATACAACCAACATAAGTAACTCTTTATTTTTTGCTATAAGACGAACTACTTGCAAAACAAACCGGTGAGTTGCAAGGAGTCTTTAATTATGACCAAACATGACTACAGAATGTTATCCTTGTAGAATGAATAAGAAAAAGATAGAAATAAAGTAACTTGCATTTTCTTTTATCAACCAAACAAGTAAATGCACAGTTTAGTAATACACGAATCAATCAATCAATTATGTTATTTTTCAACGTCAATATTATACCGAAATAATTTCTCTATGTTTTCTTTTACATTAACATCTTACATTCCAAACATTTCGATTAACAAATCAATTTTCTTTTTCTTATTAACAAAAAGTGGATTATTTCTCGGTAATGTCTTCGTTCGATTAACTTTAAGTCTCATTGTCAGACAATTCTCAGTTTTCTATCTTTCCCTCATACTCTTTTTTCTTTTTTTTTCTTTTTTATTTCTATCAATAATTATTTTTATAAAACTTGTAAACTTTAAATAATTATTTTATTTGTTTGATTCTAGTTTTATTTTTTGTTAATCGTTTAGAAAACTGGATCTTCTTATTGAGAAATCGTAGAAACGACACAAAGTTCTTTCTTGTTATATTGTGTAATTAATAATAAGTTGGCAGTAGTAATTGTTCTGAGGAATTGGGATGCACATTTGGAGTTTCACGTATCACGTCCGGTACAAAACGACGAGGTAAACTAAAGACAGTTAAGTAATAAAATGAAAGGAGCGTGTTAAAGACGTGTAAATGTTGAGACAAAGAGAAATGGAAAATAAACTGGAAAAGGTAAAGCCATGTAATTTCACTAAAATGTCACGAAAACTCATAAGAAACTAATTTCCATAAAGAATTAGTGCAAACGTTAAACTCAACTCTTTAGAAGAAAAGGAACACGAAATCCTCTCTTATTCTTTCTTAAATATCGTTTGCTCGTAAAATAGATATAAACGATTTGCGTTTTTTAAAATTGCACACATACACACATACGCACGCGCGCATACGCATATACGTGAAGTTAAAGACGACGGAAACGTTATAAATGCACGCGAGAAAATTTACGAGCAGTACCTTTACCGATACTTTATTACGGTGCGTCAGTAAATATGGTGTACCATATCTTTGAAACCCATAACACGATTTTCTACGGTTATCTTCCTAACGTTTATCTAAATTTTCGAAATTTATCCTTCGAAATTATTGATTAACCAAATCCGATAAACCAAAGATAATGGAATATGCAAAACCTTCAGAATCTTATTGACATGTTTTCTTTTTAATTTAAATTAATTCTTATATTACAGAGTAATAAAAAAAAAGAAAAAATACTTTGCAATATTTGTTTATTCAGAAGAAAAATTATCTTAAAAATTTAGTGAAAATAAAGAAAAAAAGTTAATACGTAATATGCAAATCTTCTCAAATCCAGTTTATCCGTTTTCCTCGAATTATATTATCGGATATATGAAAGATTATTTTTACGACGCAATTATAAATATATCTAATGTCAATAATATATAATTTATTTTTTCTATATAAAAATGGAACTTTAATTTCATAAAGTTCCTTTCAGACTTCTTCATTAACTCCTTGATAAATTTTATTTCAACGGGATTGGTTTCATTCATTTCATACGGTTCATGATAATTAAATATATCTTTATATCGTCATACACTGGTCAACACTCTTCGAAGCGATAAGTAATGTTTAAAAGATACAAAAAACCAATCTTAAAGCACTATAATTCATTATCCAGAGAACCATAGTTAACGTTTCCTGTTATATACGTAACGAACAAATCCGAAAAGATCTTAAGATTAAATCAATAGAAGAGGTAATATTCAATCTATGTAATAAATAAATAATCAGACTAAGAAATTACCCAAGTGATCCAATAAGGAAGCTATATTTTGAAAATATACTCAGAAGAATTACACATGAAATACCTAAAAGATCTCTTTACGACATAAGCTAACATAATTCTTTCTTACTTATTATAAAAATGTTTTCTACTGAAAGAACATCTACGTGATAAAACTACGCTGATTGCTTAACGAATCTGTTGAATGTCCACCTTGAACAAATTGCAGAGGAAGTTGGAGATATAATAATAAAAAAATAAAAACAATATCATCTACACAAAATACTACTATCTTTAATCTCATCTGTCATAATTTTTATTTTATATTCTTTATCAATGTGTCGTTTAACTAACTCTGCATTAATGGATTTTTCTCGTAAAATAAACAAATAAATGCATAAATAAATAAATAAATAAATAAGATGTAGACAGTTGCTTTTCAACGACACGTGTTTGTACTACACCTCGTATGTGTACGTTTGTATGTAATACCTACTCCGTGAAGTATGTAAATACATAGGTAATACTCCCTGTCATACGTGGGTTGGATTTATGACTATACTAAATCGGACCTTGTTGCTTCCGATTTCTTCTTTCTCTCTTTCTCTCTCCTTCTCCCTCCCTCTCTTTCTCTCTTCCTCTTTATCTCTTTTTTTCTTTTTTCTTTTTTTCTCAAGCTTTATATGGTTTCGTTTATAATGAATTTTCTAACCCTGAGAATGACAGACGTAAACTCAAGTGAAAACTAATGCGAACGATAAAATTGTATAATTAATTTAACTTATCAGAATATTTTTTCCCATTTTTCTTTATCTTTTCACCTTTCTACGTTTTCTTTTATAACACTCGTGTTAATTTCATTTGAACGACGCCAAACGTTCATTACATTTCTATAGAAAAATTTATTCCGATACGGAAATGAGTCTTCTTTTCTATTTTTTTTCTTTTTCTTTTTTTTAAGGTAAATGAGGTAATTTTAAGGTGAAAATAAAATCTTGTTGAATATCATTTTGAATAGGAAATGTGAACATTTGCGAAATGGAACGTGATGAGGATAAAAGAACTGGAATTGGTGAAAAGGGTCTTATTATCACCGGTCTAATTCGCATAATTTCGTTTAGGCCCACATTAGGAAGGACGTTTTATCTGAGGTTGCTGTGCTCGTAAAAACCTGCCCATTGCTGCTGCTGGTTGCGAAAATTTATGACCGTTGGTTGTTTTATGCTGGTGTGCTTTTCATTTCCCTTATTTTTATTATTTTTTTGTTCTCTTTCTCTTATTCCTCTTTTCTTTTTTTTATCTGTTCTTTCACATCCCTATCTTAGGTTCTTTGCAAAAATTAACTGATATCTGAGTATACCAAAAAGCATACAAAGTTCGTTTATTTATTTAATAATTCAAAACAATTGTTATATATATTATCTATGAAAAAAATTTATTTCTAATTTAAAAAGTTAAGAAAAATTAATCGTATTTTAATTTAAACAATTATTCTAAAATTGGAATTAATTACAAACCATTGAAAAAAGTTCAATTGTCTTAAAGGAAAAATAGTTTTGCTTAAAATTGTCTTTGCTTTTTCAAATTAATCGTTTAAAACACCTAACTTTAACGTAAAAAACTATAAAAAAAAAGAAAAGAAAGAAAAATTAAAACGCGCGCGAGAAGAAACAGTTTAAAAAAATTAGAAGTTTTTATTGAACGGAGTTAAACGAGGTAGTCTCATTATTGTTTTTTAATGTAATCTATTTTGTTTTTCTTCTTCTTCTTCTTCTTTTTCTAACAAGTAGATAACAAAGCACAGTTTCAATGATTTGTCCTATTCAAGAAGAAATCGATTATCTACCATGAAAACTTTCATTTCCTCAGCTCGGTGGTATGTAGGTGAACAGGCAAGTTCTCGAGAGATGTTTTTTATCATCATTCGTCTCAAATTATAGAAGGATAATAAAAACTGTTTACAGTCTAAAACAAATGGCATTGATTTTCTCACGATATTTCATTGGTGTAACGTTTCGATAGGTTTGCTCGGTGATGTGTTAAATCTGCTATTACCTGTTTCCATTTCATCTGTTTCTAACTGTGCAATAAAACGTTTATTAATTAAACTTTATAATAATAAATATATCAATCGAAGAGAATATATATATATATTTATGAATCGATAGAAAAACTCTTTTGAATAAGCCAATATAACGTGTTATAAAAATCTTTTTCCATGATAACCGCGAGAAATGTTATCCCCTTTTCTGGAAGAAATGAACAGAATTTTATATTCCTTTTTATTATCACTCACCAACGTTTTTCCTTTTATGTGTGAGCACAAGTTTTGCATACCATCGTCTTAGAATTACCAACACACACACACACACACACACACACACACACACACACACACACACACACACAAAAGAGTATTTATTCATGTTCTTAGTTGTTTGCGTTAGAAGTGACGAGAGATGCAAGAAGGGACAACTTGAGAGAATTCTCCAAGAGGGAGGAAACTAACCTAAGATTCATCGAACCGATAGCAACGGCCGAGTGAGGTTCGAGTTATTGATCGATGCATCCTATAAGCTCTAACATAAGTTATCTTTCTATCCCACTCTCTCTCTCTCTCTCTCTCTCTCTCTCTCTCTCTCTCTATTTCTCTCGCATAACGTTTAGATGAAACAGGTATGATCATTTCCACTACGCATCTTTACGCACAAATATTTTCATATTGGAAATTAATACTGGATGTCTGATATTTATCCTACAAAAATGATGATATCAGTATATTTTTATACGTGAATAAACAAAAAATAATTTAATCTTTCGTATAAACAGCCTGTACATATTTACGAATTATAATAATGCAACGCATAACAAAATCTATAAGCCCGTAATCTCAAGGGGATTACCCCACATTTTACAAATTTATTTAAGATTTTATATTATCCCGTGACACTGTGTTTTAATCCTTAAAGACAAACTGAATGATTGAGAAAGATAGAAAGGATCGATTTTTGAAATTTCTACTTGGTGTCATATCTTGGCATGATAGTAAGATTAAATATGGAATCAACGAGCCGAAAAATACCCATCTTCCAACTTCCATGTTACTTTAAAAGCTTTTTATCAGAACAATTTACTTGGATATTTTTATTTTGACGATCTTTTTTCTTCTTTTCTTTTTTTTTTTTTTTATTAATAACCAACAAGAAGAAAAAGATGAAATATATAAATCGCCAATTCGCCATTTTACGTTTTACGTTTTACGTTTAACGTTTTATACGATATTCGCTTATTTTCTGCGCCATTGCGTTCTATCATTATCTGCGTTCTTTATCAGCTTTTTACAGTAACCTACTCTACGATATTTTTATTTGCACTGATGGAACGCATATCGAAAGATGACGATTTAAGTTTGCCATTTGAAGAATTCTTACTTTACTTGTGTAACAATTTATATCGACTTAGAATTGTTTTCGTGGTATTTATTTTATCTGAGATAATTGCACGTTCAATTGTTTTTATCTTTTCGGATATAATACTACTTATCTAATCTTTGATAATTATAATATACACGACGGTAGACGTACCATTCTTATTTGATTTCCAATTGCTGTCACAGTTCTACGAATAATGCATCAAAGGTGAGCGGACTCTCAAATGCAATCCTTTACAATTTCTATTACACCTTTCTAATCGCGTAAAGTTTCTCTTGATAATAAAAACCCCGTACTCTCTTGGAAAATAATTACAAATCAGGAATCCTTCGATCTAAAGTCCTTCGAAGAAAATATCCGTTGAAAATCGTTTGAAGGATGATCAAACGTAGCTGGTACAAGGTCTTTATTAGAATTCATAGTTTGTTGGATTACAAATTGAAAGTAAAGTGAATAAATTTCAATTCGACTCGAATATTTATTGTCAACATATTTCTTATCACACGTACCGTTTTTGGTATTTTTCAAATATTTAAATTATCTACTAATTTAAACAAAAACAACAATTAGTCACCATTTGTAATTTGCATTGTTGAAAATTCACAAATGTGTGCTAATACGAATTTGTACTGTGGGCTATTCAAAAATGTGTATTTTTAAATTGTGAATTGAAATTTTATACTGTAGATTATTTAAAAATATATACCAATTCAAATTTGTACAGTACAAATAATTTATGTTCTGAACGAACTGTACTTTAATTTCAATAAAATTAATTTTCGGTACAGTGAAAGATACAAATAAGCAAATATCGTAGATATATATATTAAACCTTCAAACGTGTATTGTTTTAGATGCACACGGCGTGGTAATGAATTATTACTCAATTACAGCTTGGCAAAGAACATGTTAATAAACATAAGACAAAACATAATCCAAGACATCGGATAAACCGGGATTCGGTTAATTGTAGTTATTCTCATATTTGTTGTATATTTGAAATAATCTCAACTTTGGCATCTCTTTCATTCATTTTTTTTTCTCCGAAGTATGATCTAATCATATAATCCATTACTTAGAATATTTTATTCAATGCTGTATAATTTTTAGACTTTGCAGTTTTACCGACATGAATAATTTACGAAGTTCTTTATCGGCCTGAGAGCTTTCCCCCTCCCACAAACTTCCCTTTGAATGAAATTATCGTAGAAAATAAAAAAAAAAAAGTAACAAAAAAAAGGAAAAGAAAAGGAAGGAAAAGAAAAGAAGGGAAAATTTATTCGATAAACTCGATAAATTCATTAGTATCGTTATAAGAGAATCGTCTAATGCTTGAAAAAATATTTTCGAACGGTAAGTATACGAAGTACGTTGGTTTTAGTAAAACTACCGGCACTTTTAGATGCAAACTGTAAGTTTTGTCGGGTTTCTTTTCACTAGGAGATTAGAATGCATGATCAGGAAAAGAAAGCGAGTACAGATTGCTTAACGAAGCTCTAAGGTAATCAAAATTAGTTTCAAGTCTCTACAAAGTACTAACACTAAATTCTAAGTATGCCCCTCTTATTCCTTTTCTCTTTAAATTTGATTAAAAAATTATGCTTAACTAGAAGAGTTTCCAATAATTCAGAATATTTGCCTTAATTTTTCTATCTTCTATGTTGCTTATTTTTTAACATTTTATCCCGATATTGTATGGCATAATTTGCATCTTAATTTTTTTTGGAGAAGAATATTATACAATTTATTTAGAATAAATTTATTGTAAAAGTAATCAGGATCACTAGAAATAAAAAACTAGAAATAAATGTAATAATATTAAATTTGATTTAACTAGAAAAAGAAAAAATTGTTATTTCTTGATATTTAATTTCGATCATTCATTGTATAATTTTTTACCTCAATCAAATTATTTGTATATTATTTTTTTTAAGAAGGAAATGTTTTACAATTGATTTAGAATAAATTGATGATAAAAGTGATTATATTCGCTCGAACAAAAAATGAAAAATAAAATAAAATAAATTTAATAAAATTAAATAAAAGTTGACTATAGAAAGAATATATTGTTGAACGATCCTATCGATTTGAGTTATTAGTTAGAGAAAGTTCGATTAAGAACGGAAAGTATGGGTCGTTCGGTCAAACGAGAGTTCTCATTTTAATACGTTAAAAGCCGATTTGCTGAAACCGAAACGTTTATGGCTATTTATCATTACTGATCCTATAAGATGGCTTTTTCTTCTTATTTTTCTTCTTCTTCTTACTTTTCTTCGTCTCTTTTTTTCTAGTTATTAATGTCATTGGCGTTGAATTCTCGTCAATATTCACGCGAGAATGGTTACAGCTGACTTGCAAAAAGTGTACTTACTTATCAACAAGTTTTTTATTTTTCTTTCTTCTTTTATTTTTATTCTTTTTATCTCTGGTTTTTTCCAATAACAATATTTTACTTTTAGTTTTTCTTTATTATTATATATTTTACCATTGGTGTATTCCGCACGTTATAGAAAATCACTTCTGTTTATTTATTGTGTTATTTCAATTCGTCATTTTCCAATAATCTTAACGAGAACAAATATACGACGTTAAATTAAATACGATTTTTTATTTTTCTGTTATTTATAATAAATAATTGATTAGAAAATAAATGAATAAATGAAATTAAAAATATTTAAATTCTGTTTGCGTTTTTTGGAAACATTTAAATTTAAATTTAAAAAAAAATTTTAAAATGCAATTTAAAATAAAAATTCAAAATTCAATATAAAATATAATCCATACAAATGAAAATGTAAATAATTTATTTCATTATTGTAAATTAATACCGAAGTATTTGCTAAGCATCTTTTTAATTCGCTCACGCATTCGCTACTAGTTAATATTTTATAGTATTATATTTTTTTAATTCTATATAATAATATTTAGTTCTTAAAATATTTCAAATTAGAGTGTGTATTATTTAACTTTTAATAATATTTAATTAATAAATCAAGTGTGTGTGTGTGTGTGTGTGTTATAGCAAGAAGCTTGATATATCAACCATCTGTAATGTTAATAAACTAAATTAGCTTCTTCATTATAATTTTATATTTTGACTTATATTTATATTTGTTTCTTTATTTTTACATTTAATTATTTTCAGCTAAGTCGTGGCTCTCATTCTAATTCTAGATTTTATTCATATTTCATAGTTTTCCAGCTAACTTCCATTAGATGTAAATATAAAAAAATGAATAGAACATTATTAAATCAAATATAAAATATATCAACGTCGTATATATATATTAAATATAGAAAATAAAATCGGAAAGATTGAGGATACAATTTGCATGTATAATAAAATGAAAACAATATATGGCGATATAAATAAATTGATCGAAATATGAAGAAAAATGTAAGGAAAGATTGTACAGTCAGTTTTCTGTTAAATTTATCAACTTTCAAGAAGTTTATAATATAAGACAATACGCAGATATAATTTGGCAAGTTCGTCAACACGGGAATAATATTTTATCGGTAAAATAAAATAATCGATAAAATTTGACAGACGTAATGTATGCTTTCGATATATTTCTTTGTTTTACTATATTTTATTTTTTTTTTCTATTTATATTTGCCTCTAAAATCGATATAATCCAGGATAGGAATCTCGAGTCCCACGCGTTCAAACTTTGTTTTATCTTCTCGATAACTCTTCGAATTTTTTTTCTTCTTCTTCTAAACTCTTATCCCTTCGATAAAACATGGAATAGAAAATAATATAAAAAAAAGATAGAAAAAAAAGTGAGAGAGAAAAGAAATCCGATTAAAATGTCAAACATTTGATGATCTAACAAAGCAACTCCATTCGCGATTTTAAATATTTGAGCTTACCAAGCTTTGACAAAATAATGAATTTTTAGTAACAAACAAATATATACAACTATTACAAAATTAAAAAAAAAATTAAATAAATAAAATTAATAATTATAATAAATATCTCTTATTGTCAGTGTGTGTGTTTATTATTTTTTTAAGGAAAATTACTTCAAATTTTAACCAATGACAGAGACTATAAGAATTAAATTTGAAAATGTAAGTTCGAGTGCACATAACTGCAATGCGGTAACATAACTATATATATCAATACCAACTAAGTAAACTTAGAAGGGTAACTGCCGGAAGGTTCGCGTGCGACAATTCGAGATGCATCGGTGGGTGCATCGGTCGGTGGTGCATCGTCCGTTCCACACTTGCATCGGTAAAATGATGCCATTATTTATAACACCACCGCACTGCGTTTCTCTCTTATATTAGGTCACGACCTTTCTTCACTTCTCATCTGTTCACATTTTTTATTCATTCCAAATCAACTAACTAAGTTTTCAACTTAAAACCAATCGAAATTCTTTTCAACTAACATTTTCTTTCGTATTCTTTTTTCTCATTTACATTGCAAATCACGTCAAACAAATTGAACATACTAATTGATGAACATGAATAAGAGTTTATTGACGTATTCATTCTCCCTACTATATTGATCCTTATAATTCGATGCAATAGATTCATAAAAATCAACCCTTTTTACAGATCTTTTAAATTAGAATAAAAACGAATGAAAAGAACAAAAAGAAAAGAAAAAGAAAGGAAGATAAAAAAGAAGAATCATTGCAATTAAAAATTGATTTGTGTTTGGTACTTTAATTCGCTATCGATGTCAGAAAAAACAAAAGGGAATGACGAGTAAAGTATTGGTCCTTTTCACTTTTCAATCGGTACTTAATAGAATTTCAAGTGTTTAGATCTGTAGATTCAGAAAGAGAAAGAGAGAAAGATAAAGACAGTGGAAAAAGAGAGAGAGAGAGAATTCCACTAAATGACGTAACGATAGTATGCACGTTTGGAAAAGACGTTTCATAGTTATCAACAATGTTTAAGAGCTATCGTTTAAAATGGGAGTACTTAGAAGAATGCTTTTCTGCAAGGAACGATCCTCCTATACTCTATGACACAGAGTGTTGCATTCGACGTAATAATTTGATTAGTTAGCGAAGTATTAATTGAAGAGCCAAGGTATACTTGATGAAAGCACACACCCGTTCTGGACCCATCCACAAATGGATAGATGAATATCACAGACAGAGAGAGACAGAGACGGGTAAGGGGGTGGGAGAAATACAAGATCGATTTGGATCGATGCAGCACGATGCACCGGACGCAATAAGCAAACGGTGCGTTTAACCTAGTCCAACGTTTGAAATGTGAAAGGAACAAGAATATAAATATACACGTATCAATCTTATCGGGGTTTTCAAATTGTTAAATGTACTGGACATATATAAACATATTTATATAGATATATATTATATATGTACGAAAAAATAGCATCTTTTGTAAAGACAATGTATAGGAAAATTTGGAATATTTATCAAATAGATTTAAGTATAAATCTTATAAAAATATCTCACGTCCAGAGAGAGAGAGAGACAGTAATTTGTGTTTATTGGATTTAATCGTAAATAATTAAATAATATTGCAAGAAATGTTATTGCACAGTATTTTCGTTCGTGAAAATGATAAATTTAATTAATGGTATGAGTGTTTTTCTTTTTCTTTTTTTAACAAGAGATGTATTTCGTTTGATAAAATAATAGGAATAATGAAATGAAATTGAAACAGTTACGTTTGGTATTGATTTTTATTAATTAAAATATTTGAAAAATATCTGATAATATTTAAATGTGAGATATTTGTATGATTACTTTTACGAAGGGTTAGGTATCTGTGAGTTTCGTTATGGTTGTTATTTAGAGTTGTAAAAATGAATTTATTTAATTTATTAAATTTAAGTTCAATATTAGACGTTTGTAAAAAGTCGAATTTTTTTTGTTGAATGTATATCAATGTCGAAAACACGTTAACTGTAACAATAATATCAATGTCTCAAACAGAAAGATCACGTTACGTAATAGTCATGGCGTACATATGTATACGAATGAAACGTACACGAGAAATAGGTTCTACAAAAGTAATTAGAACATAGAATACGATACTTTCTATGTTACTTTTACTATCATGACTCCTATCGAATAAAATTTATCAGGAATATTGCACGTGTATATTATTTTTCTGTTTTGATTAAATGATTGCACATTGAACGAAATCTTAAATAAATCAATCAATCAATCAATCAATCAATCAATTTTATCTCCATAAATAAATTTCTTATTTTCTTGAAATAATTTAATATACACCCGTTGAAATGTTAGTTGTTTTAATTATATTCTTCTTCTTTTTTTTTTTTTCTAATATTTTTCATTCATTAATTCTTTATATAGTCGGAACAATTTAAAGTTCATCAGTTGAAAAATAACGAATATATTTTTTTTATTTTTCTCATTCATTCATTTTTTAATGAAATTTCAATCGAACGGTTCAACGAAGCATCAATTTTTCATTCCTAGATTCATTATTTTTTTGGAATAGTTAAAAATCGATTACGTTCTTTCTTTTGTCTTCTTTTTTTTTGTTTTTTTCATTTCACCTTTAGTTCTTTCACGATCATTCGCATTCCCTTACCGAATTTCTTTTTTCAGTATTTTCACTCCTATCTCTCTATTAGCTATCTCATCGTTCAGCACTCCCCAGGGGGTTAAGTCAAACCGTTTTCTATTCGCAGACACGCTTTCAAAGTTCTCGAGTTTAAGGATATCCACCAGGTTCTACGATCCACTCGGACCTCTTCGGTCAAGTGTCGTCTCGAACTAAAAAAAATCGAAAGTTTCGTTTTATTCGATTTACTTCAATGGAAGTTTCACGAACAAGTAAACTACGATCAATTTATTCTCATTTTCTCGTTATTATAACAATTAATTCCAAGAACAATAAAAGTTATTTCGAATTATACAAGCATTCTAATTTAAACGAAATAAATAAAATTCTTTAATAAAATCATACTTGAAAAAATCATGTTAAGTAAAAAAATACTCGATCGTGTCGTTGCATTTATTTTAATCATTTTTTATTCTTTATGATTTGTCAGTGCAAACAAAAACCGAATAACAAAGATTGAAATATAAAATAATATTACGCGTGAAAATTTTATCGAAAGATTAAATACCATTGATGCCAAAATTTCGATTATATTTTATATCAATGCAAACAAAAAAATAAAAACAAAATCGAATTACATAAGGATTTAATGCAAAATAAAATCTGATACTTATATTAGAGACACGCATAATAATTTGTACCAAACAAATGTATTTCTGTTACTGTAAATGTAAAATATTATTAATGAAAAAATATCAATAAAATTTCTTTCGATTATAAATAATTTAAATAAACATATCAAAAATTTATTTGTATTTTAATAAGATTTAAGCTTCGATGCAGATGAAAATCGTACATTTCCATTAATTCATTTTCGTTAGTAATGTCGAGTAACATTAAACGTAAAAAAGATGACTGTATTAGTTCCTTCAAAGAGTTCGGAATCCTTCGAGACTATCCGTGCACATTCCGAAGGGAATATGTTAGTTGAGTAAAAAGGGTCAAACGTGAAGTCATAGATAGATAGAAGGAAAAGAATGTCTACAATCTGTGGAATCTTTTTCGTGATCATTCACTCAAGAGAATTCCAGTTTTATTTATATAATAGGTAGAGGTGTCAATAGATGAGCAAAAAAGTAATACTTTCAACCCTTTGAAAGATTTGCGAAATTTTCAATTAAATATGAATAAATATTTAAATAACTATATGAGCGCGCCAATCCGTGTAATCCTTTAAAGCTTCAAATTTTTTTTTACGTTTTAGGATAATAATTAAAAATAATTTTAAAATGAATTACATTTTAATTTCTTGCAAAAACTTAAGTTTACGTTGAATGGCCGAAAAAAAAGGAAGAACAAATTGGCGGCGAGTTAATTTCTAATAACCCCAGGACGATGAACAGGAATTGGAAGAAGTGGGAAGGGAAGAGAGGGTGTTGGTGTTGGTTCGAAAGACCGGTAGAGAACAAAAAGGCGATAAAAATGAGTAATTAAGAATGAAAATGAAAAAGGAAGTTCTTATCGTTCGTCGACTGCGACATATCCTTGACGGTGTTGTTCCCAATCCATAAAATTTCCTATGCCGAGTTATTTCTATCCTTTTAAAACAACGTTTTGCGATATGCACGACCAACTACATATTCGACAACGTGTAAATATTTATCGCAGGACTCCACTCGCAATCTGTTTGCAACAAATTTGCTTGAACCCCTTTTTCGTTCAACCGCATCAGTTCTTGCTTAATACTCGTTTGGTGTCGAGTGAAAAAAAAACTTACAACGAATTTAATCGGTGCAAAAGTCAATCAATTTTTTATTTTATGTACAAATTTGTTTTCTTTTTCTTGTATGGTTATTAACGCTTTAGAAATTAATCCGACGAATTTATGAGTCCTCTGAGACACATAAGTTGTTATAATAAGTTGTTATAATTTTTATTAGAAATTTACGCGCGTGAAATTTATTAATAATTATCTATCTTTTAAACGACGTGTCTTTGATTTAAAATAAAACGCTATTAATAATATTATTTTTTATAAATTATTGAATCTTTACACAATTAATCTTGGTATTTAATTTAAAAAATAAACTAACCTTGTATATTAATCACGTTTATTATAATTTTTATTTGAAATTTATCAATAATAATTATTTCCATTTAAATACAACTTTAATACGGCACGCTGTTAATATTATTCTCCATAAGTTATCGAGAATTCGAAATTAATCTTAGCGATTGATTCAACAAATATGTACACAACACGATTTTCTCGTTTACACGTTGCATTTATTATAATTTTATTCGTAATTAATTTGAATCTCATTAGTAATTATTTATTTTTAAAGAATAATAAAAAACAAAAGTAAAGTACCCTGTTAATATTATTTTCAATAAATTAACGAGTCTCTATAAAATTAATCTTAGCAAAGTCCTCGTACCACGGTGACAATTTCCGAGCACCCTCGGAGTCGTTCGTTTTACGTGCTCGTAAAATATAGTACTTAACGAGATTACGAGCATCCAAATGTTAACTATCGTACTTGAGATCGAGTATGGTCGTACTATCGATTCAGAACAAAAATTAGAAAGAAAAATAAGATAAAGAAGAAAAAAGAATATATACAAATTATTCTATCTTCTACCAGAATCACAAAGTAAGTTTTATATTTTAACATTTTAAATTGTTCATTTTAATCATTTTCGTCCTAATTGTTAATTCCTTTCAATTGTTCCGATTGTTCAAGGATACACAATTCTTTGTAACGAAAGACTCGTTACAAATTTTTCTACTTTGTTAAGCTTTCATTCATTCTTTCATTCATTCTTTTTTTTTCATTTTCTCAATCCTTCCTTCACACCCTCAACTCACAACCTTCAACCCCATACGGACTAACCTCAAACGTAAAGGTAGTTCGAAAAGAAAAAGTAAACCTTTTTTCGTATTGATAGAGGAAGAAAAAGAAGATAATAGAATCGATACTGAAAGCTTTCTCAGCATCTCTACTCTGTCACCTTTATTTTTAAATCTAAGTAGTAACAAGTAGCGAAATTCGATGTTAAAATTAACCATCATTTGATATTAGTCCAGACGAGAAAGACGTAAAAAGAAAGAAAAAAAAGAGAGGAAAAAACGAAAAAGCTTCTTTTTCGATCTTTAAAAGAAATTACCTTATTTTTTATGGTGCGGACGAAACAGAGAGCGAGGGGGGGAGAGTGGTGGCAAGAGGAAGAGGAGGAGAGGGAAATAAAAAAAAAAAGAAACGCGAAACCTTTGAAAAATTTTTCCCGACGAACGGAATTAAAGTTTCATTTCTTTTCTCTCTCTTTCTTTTTTATCTTTTTTTTCCTTTTATTTCTTTTTTCTTTTTTTTTTATCGCAAAGTTGTCAATTTTATATGTAAGTATAGGATGATTATGCTAAAAGACGTTAAGAAAATCGATGTTCCTTCGTCGACTTGGCACGTTTCCCATTTTACGCCGTCGAGTAAAGTAAAAGTATAAGAAAAAGAAAAAGAGAGAGAGAGAGAGAG